>NW_024746918.1:0-19086 GCF_018991925.1 Homarus americanus
GTGAAAATCGTCTTTACTATAAATATTCAGCAGTGATTTAAACACGAGGAATTTAATATTCTCTAATTAAATACTCTTAGGACAAGGAACTTAATTTGAGTGATTAGATAGACGAGGCAATTGATTTCCTTTTGTGTGTGTGTGTGTGTGTGTGTGTGTGTGTGTGTGTGTGTGTGTGTGCAGCTTTTAATAGGAATATAAATAGTACACACCATCATTTCAAAAACTATTGAATCGATTTGGGTGAAACTTGACACACGGTTTAAGTATTAGCCATAAAATGAACTGAAAACCAATTCTTACAAATTATAGATAAAAAATCAACGTAAAAAACCCAGGTACGTTCATTCTTCCATTATTCCCAGTGACTCCCTCTACCACATCCCGGTTACCTCCAGATAACAAACAGTAAAGGTTATGTTAGTCCTGTGATTTTTAAAGGAACATACAGAGGCTGAACTAACTCACTATACCGGGTTTATTGCTCAGTTACACAGTCGGATTTGTCTTTCCGTTTTTTCTCCATTTTATCAGATTTACTAATCTTTTTTTTTTGAGATATAATCAGTTATATTTGGAGCTTCTTTCAAACGTAATGGGTCATATGTAGCTTCTTTCACATATAATCATTCATGACTTTTAAATTTATTCAGATATCGTACTTTTCAACTTCTTTCACACCTGATCAATGATATCTACAGCTGCATTATTACAACTTTCATATATAATCATACTCAAAGTTTCTTTCAAACTCACTCAGTCATGTGGTACAGTTTCTTTTAAAGAAAGTTAAGCATATTTCTAATTTATTTAAAAAACAGGTTGTAATAAAAAAATACTAAAATAATTAATTAAATATGATGCTGATAGGGTGAAGGGTTGAGAGAGAGAGAGAGAGAGAGAGAGAGAGAGAGAGAGAGAGAGAGAGAGAGAACTGTCCATTCAAGAAAAAATAAAGCCCTTCAACATACAGTTACAGTACTTTCACACACGACCTTCACCTTTCACCTCTTGCGTCCAAAACAGAACAAAATAAATTTTGTGTGTTTTGCCTCTGGCCACCTCACAACCCTACAGCTAAGTTGTATGCAAATTAGGTTAAAACACTTAACATTTAATCCCAAATAAAGTTCGAAACCTTTGATCTTGAACAGGGACTTAGAACTTGTCTTACCAAAACAAAAATGGGATGATTTATTTATTAGCTAACAGCAAATCTCTCTCTTTAAGTAAAACGAAAGAATATTTCAACTCATTCTACAGCCACCAGTCTTACGTTTACTTCCTTTGACCTTAAACTTTGACCCACATTTTCCCAACATGAGAAACGACAAGCGGTGAAAGCCACGATCTGTCATATTTCATCACAAATTCAATAGCATGTTACAGGCAGAGACAGACAGACATGCACACAGGCACATACATACACCCGATAGAATCAGCCAATCAAAATGGTACGTCTACCTCAAGGGGGAGACAGTAACACCTGTCATTGGTTAGCAGAGCGAAACATAGAGGAGACAATAACACCTGTCATCAGTTAACAGAGAGGAGATATAGTAACACCTGTCATCAGTTAACACAGACAGTGTAACACCTGTCATCAATTAACAGAGAAGACATAGTAACACCTGTCATCAGTTAACAGAGTAAAACCTGTCATCAGTTGATAGAGAGGGGACAGTAGCACCTGTCACCAGTTAACAGATACGAGACAGTAACACTTGTCACCAGTTAACAGAGAGGAGACAGTAACACCTGTCACCAGTTAACAGATAGGAGACAGTAACACCTGTCACCAGTTAACAGATAGGAGACAGTAACACCTGTCACCAGTTAACAGATAGGGAGACAGTAACACCAGTCACCAGTTAACAGAGGAGACAGTAACACCTGTCACCAGTTAACAGAAGAGACATGCATAACACCTGTCACCGGTTAACAGATAGGAGACAGTAACACCTGTCACCAGTTAACAGATAAGGAGACGAAAGTAACACCTCCATCACCGAAGTTAACAAGATAGGAGACAATAACACCTGTCACCAGTTAACAGATAGGGAGACAGTAACACCTGTCACCAGTTAACAGATTGGAGACAGTAACACCTGTCACCCAGTTAACAGATAGGAGACATACTAACACCTCGCAAAGTTAACAGATGAGAACAGTAACACCTGTCACCAGTTAACAGAGGAGACATACTAACACCTGTTACCAGTTAACATATAGAGACAGTAACACCAGTCACCCAGTTAACAGATAGGGAGACAGTAACACCCAGTCGCAGTTAACAGATCGGAGACAGTAACACCAGTCACCAGTTAACAGCGGCCTCTTCTACCTTTCCTCGTCTACAAGGTAACTTCGGGGACGTGAACCGATTGAGGAAGAGGCGTGGGGCGTGTGTGAGGCGTGGGGCGTGTGTGGGCGTGGGGCGTGTGAGGCGTGGGGCTTGTGTGAGCGTGGGGCTTGTGTGAGGCGTGGGGCGTGTGTGGGCGTGGGGCTTGCGTGAGGCGTGTGTGAGGGCGTGGGGCTTGCGTGAGGCGTGTGTGGCTGAGGCGTGGGGCGTGTGCGGGGCGTGAAGCGTGTGTGAGGGCGATGGGGCGTGTGTGGGGCGTGGGGCTTGTGTGAGGCAGTGGGGCGTGTGTGAGGCGTGGGGCGTGTGGCAGGGCGTGGGGGCGTGTGTGAGGCGTGGGGCGTGTGGCGAGGCGTGGGGCGTGTGTGGGGCGTGGGGCTTGTGTGAGGCGTGGGGCTTGTGGCGGGCGTGGGGCTTGTGTGAGGCGTGGAGGGCCCCGGTGTGAGGCGTGGGGCGTGTGTGAGGCGTGCGGGGCGTGTGTGAGAGAGCGTGGGGCGTGTGAGGGCGTGGGCGTGTGTGAGGTGTGGGGCGTGTGGCAGGGCGTGGGGCGTGTGTGAGGGCGTGGGGCGTGTGTGGGGCGTGGGGCGTGTGTGAGGCGTGGGGCTTGTGGCGGGGCGTGGGGCTTGTGTGGCCAGGGGCGTGGGGCTTGTGGCGGGCGTGGGGCTTGTGAGGCGTGGGGCTTGTGTGGGGCGTGAGGCGTGTGTGGGGCGTGGGGCGTGTGTGGGGCGTGGGGCGTGTGTGAGGCGTGGGGGCGTGTGGCCCGAGGCGTGGGGCGTGTGTGAGGCGTGGGGCGTGTGTGAGGCGTGGGGCGTGTGTGGGGCGTGGGGCGTGTGTGAGGCGTGGGGCGTGTGTGAGGAGCGTGGGGGCGTGTGAGGCGTGGGGCGTGTGGCAGAGACTACCAATGTTATGAATATACTATGAAGAATCTACAACTACATATACGAAAAAAATTGTATACCGTGGGTGTTATTACACTGTTCCTTCACTGGCCTATAATGCAATGTTCCTTCACTGGCCTACATTACAATGTTCCTTCACTGACCTACAATGCAATGTTCCTTCACTGACCTACTGACCTACAATGCAATGTTCCTTCACTGACCTACAATACAATGTTCCTTCACTGACCTACAATACAATGTTCCTTCAATTATCTACAATACATTGTTCCTTCACTGACCTAAAATACAATATTCCTTCACTGACCTACAATATAATGTTCCTTCACTTATCTACAATACAATAATCCTTCACCTATTAACAACCCTAAAATTCTTAACAGCCCCATTATACTTAACAACCCAACACAGGTAGTAGGCAGCTACCAAACAGGGAGGCACTACCGCCTGGGAAGATATTGGAAGCATAATGTGTTGTCTATGGTAGACCCTGCTGCCATATGGTATCACGAAAATTGTGACCAAGTCCCAGGTTGCTGATCTGACTTTTTGCCTCATTTACACACAATTGCAGGGTCTCAATTGTTTTTCTTACTTTGACAACACAAGATACATATATTGTTTCTCAATCTTGATTTTTTATCATTGTATTTCTTCTTCTTATTATTATTGTTATTTTTATTGATTATTATTATTATTATTATTATTATTATTATTATTATTATTATTATTATTATTATTATTATTATTATTATTATTATTATTATTATTATTATTATATTTTTGCCCCCGAGGCCCTGATGTGGGTCAGTGACCTGTGCTCGGTGGGCTAATGCCCGTAAAAAACAAACATATTAACAACTCCACCACACTTATTAACAACCGTAACGCACGTATTAGCAACCCTAACGCACTTATTAACAACCGTAACGCACGTATTAGCAACCCTAACGCACTTATTAACAACCGTAACGCATGTATTAGCAACCCTAACGCACTTATTACAACCGTAACGCACGTATTAGCAACCCTAACGCACTTATTAACAACCGTAACGCACGTATTAGCAACCGTAACGCATTTATTATCAACTCCAACACACTTATCGGCTCTAACAACTCACTCAACAACCCCAGCACTCTTATTAACACTCCCCACAATATCCTCACCACCATCAGCTAACATCATCACACTTACCACCACTATCTAATATATCCACGTTAGCCTTACATTCATCACCAAAATCCCATAACATTCCCAACATTCCTACCACGACGAGAATCTTCCCCGCCTTTGGGGATTTATTTCCCAATTCTCACATTCTTCCTGAGTCATAACATTCATCCTCATCTTCAACAGTTGACCTCTGACCTCTGACCCAGCTTGGAGAAGGTCGTGCCCGATCGTGCTCCCGCTTTGGATCGTTGTGTCGTGGGGGAAAGACGACCTCCTTGCCACTCTGTTAAGGCAGCTGGGGCAGTTGAGGAGTGAGGTTGACACTCTAAAGGGGGAAAATGAAGCCCTCAGGACGGAACTCCTTCAGGTAGGTGTCCTGCCTAGCAGGATACTTGCGAAGGAGGAGCAGGCGTAGAGAGTGGTTGTCTCCAAGGGGACTAGGGTCAGGCTCAGGAAAGCTGACCAGGGTGTGGAGTGTAGTAACCCTTACCAGGTGCTGCAGGAAGCTGGCGAGGAAGAGAAGAGGCAGGACGGTATGGAGCAAGGAGAGGAAAGGGCAGTTGTACAAACCCTGCCCACAGGTAAGGTCGTGGTAGTTGGGGAGAGCCAGGTGAGGTTTGTAGATAGGACTTTTTGTGCGAGAGATAGGAAACGTAGGACTAGGGTGTATTTTCCTGGGGCTGGGATAGGGCATGTAGCTGAGAGGTTAAACAGGGTTTTGTCAGGGGAGGGTACCAATCCAGTAGTGTGTCTTAGTGTGGGAGGAAACGACAGAAGGTTGTGGAGTGAGGAACTTTTCAAGAGGTATAGGGAGGCGTTGGGGAAGATTAGAGATAGGGGAGGGATCCCGATAGTATGTGGTGTCTTGCCTAGAAGAGGGGTTGGTCGTGAATGGCTGTCCAGGGCAATTGCTATAAATTGCCGACTGGAAAAACATTGTGCAAACAATGGTTGGGCATTCATTGATAACTGGCAACGATTCTATGGCAACGACTACCTATACTGTCGCGACGGAGTACACTTGTCTCGTGAGGGGGTAAAGACGTTGTCTGCATCCATGGAGCGTGAAATTGTCACTCCGAAAGGGGGGTTTCGCCAGTAGAGAGGGGTCGGGGAAAGTGGGAGTCAAAAAACAAGCAGGTCCTGGGAAGTAAAATTAGTTGCTCAGGACAAGGGGTAAAACAGGACCAGGGAAGAGTAGGTTTAAATGTATACTATACAAACAGTAAGAGCGTTAGAAATAAAATAGACTTGCTGAGAGCGGTTGTATGTACCGAGAATGTAGACGTCATAGCAATCACCGAAACTTGGATGAATCTGGCGAGCAAAATTTTTTTATCAGAGTACCACATAGAAGGGTACAACCTTTTTCACAAGGACAGGGAAGGTAGGAAGGGGGAAGGGGTCGCAATTTTCGTCAAGGATACATTAAAATGTTGTATTAATAATACAATAAAGGGTGAAATAGGAACCGAGTCTGTGTGGGTAGAAATCACGGAAGGAAGAGAAAAACTAATTATGGGAGTGATTTACAGGCCCCCAAGTCTTGGCAAAGAAGCAGCTCAGCCCATATGGCAAGGAAATGAGTAGGCAGCAAATATAAATGAAACCTATGCATCATGGGGATTTAACTTCAGAAATATTGACTGGGACAACATTGTAGGTGACTATGAATCTGAAGACTTCCTAGACGCAGTACAGGACAATTTTTTGAAACAACTAATTACAGAACCTACTAGAGGTGACAATATATTAGACCTAGTAGTAACAAATAAAGAAAATATTATCAGAGATATCACAGTAGGGGAAGAACTAGGTAACAGTGATCACAGAGAAATCAGGTTCACCCTAAATTGGGAAACGAAAAACAATGACAATATGGTCAGAGTTCCAAACTTTCGGTTGGTGGATTATCAGGGGTTAAGAAGGTACCTAGGTGAGGTCACATGGGAACAGTCACGTCAGTTCCCAGTAGGAAGGGGTGAGGTCATAGATGACACAACAATTGATCATGACTATAATATATTCACTAGTATACTACATTAGGGTGTGTCATAGGAGGGAAGATCAGCTAAAACTAATGGCCCATCACTTTTTTGGTAGATTTTAGTGTATATAAACAGAAAATAATTTCAGTTTCAATATTTTGCAACCTTTTTGCTAGGTAAATTTTAAGTGAAATTTGTCAAAGAAAATCTAACGATACAGCTGCATTAGTGCATTACAATAATTGAAATAGTGAAGACATTGCTTTCTGACTTCATTCTTTAACAACCCAACTAACAATATTTTTCTGTTTCAGATTCTGATGCATTTATAAGTTGATAATAATATTTGCGATGGCTGCTTGTGTCCCTCAGGACGAAGACAGAAATCAGCATCTCAGTCATATGTGGGTCTGGGAAGGCTCCTGAAGTAGATTTACTGCATTTAATGCTTTGAGATACGGTGTTTTAGTAGGCAAATCGGTGAAAAGAACCAAGAACTTACAAACAAAGACATTGCCAGTGATATGACCAAAGCTGTGTGTTGGCACAGTACACTCTGGCTAACGCTCCATTCAGGTTCCGGCCTCTAGTCATAACAAGTCAGAAGAAGATTAGTGAGAGACTGCTAGCCAGTTGGGGAGGAAAAGGCAAGAAGATATCTCTCTTGGGAGAGGAAAACTTGCAGTTAAGGACAGCTTTGGCAAGCAACTGGACCAGTTATTTGGTATAGTACTTGCAAGTGCCCAATTGTTCTCTGTCCTGGGTTTTGGATGCGATCGTGACTGCAGTCAGGAGCCCACATGTCTCCTGTATTTGCAAGCGTGAACTGAAGATTCCTGTGATCGAACTGTGGCATTTGTCAAAGCACACAGAGAGACTGGCAGTATAGGGGCTCTCGGTTCCTAGCCAAGATATTCAGGAGTCCAAGAGACAGAGGCTGCCACAGCAGAGAGACAGAAGAGGAGAAGAGTTGCCGAGGAAAAGACTTGAAGGCCCAGGGTGAGGTAAAAAGGCCGATGATTGGAGTCAAGCTGATTCAGAGTTTAATGACTTCCCCATGGCTGATCCGAGTGCTGACCAGGAGAATGGTGACTTTGTCCCTAACCCAGAAAATAATGATCCCAAACTTTCCAGGCATAAGATTCGAAATAGGAAAGATATCCCGAGCATAGATCTGGCCAGCATGCGACACCACACTGGTCTCAGAGAAACTGCAGAGATAGCAACAGCTGCCTGGATTGACGGTGGTTTGATAACACCTGATGATGTTCACCTGGTGATAGATCATAACAAAGTAAGGAGAGCTCAGGAGAAACTTGTCAGTAACCTAGAAGAGGAGTTTAATAAGGGGATAAGAGAAAATGGAATCAATTGTTTGTTCTTTGATGGGAGAAGGGATGACACTAAAGTGTTCATGAAAGTTGGAAATTCTGACAAGTTGTTCCCTGCCATGGTGAAGGAGGAACACTACTCCTGCTGCAGTGAACCAGGAGGGAAGTATTTGTGGCATTTCACTCCAGAGAAAGATGACATCAAAGTAGCTTCTGAGAGATAGTGGCAGATAACATTGTGAACTGGCTCAGAGAGAGAGGAACGTAGAACCAGACCCTGCAGGCCATTGGAGGGACAACACCAGCATATGAACTTTAGAAGGGTGGCAAGGGAGGGTCATACAGTGGATAGAGCGGAAGATTGGGAGGAAGCTGGTCTGGATTGTTTGTGACCTCCACACCAACGAGTTGCCACTCAGACATCTGATCCAGGAGCTGGATGGCAAGACTCTTTCAAACAACAGATGGTCTGGTCCTCTTGGCAAGATGCTGGACTCTGCCACTGAGTTAGAAATAAATCCGAGCTTTGAAAAAAATCACAGTTGGCCCTCCACTCGTTGAGCTTGCACATACTGTCATTGACGACCTGAGTACTGACCAGTACTATGGTTACATGATTTGCAGTGCCATCAAACTGGGGTCATGCCTGATAGACTTGCTTACCTGCAGATAGGTCCAGTCTCACATTCTAGGTGGCTCACAACGGCTCTCAGGTTCTGCAGAATTTGGGTCGCTCATCATAAACTGAAAGGGAACCAGCTTCACAACCTGAGACTTATTGTCCAATTCATCGTGAGTGTCTACTTGCCAAATTGGTTCAACACCAAGGTCAAGTCATCGTTCTCCGAAGGTCCGAGGCATGTTCTCTTCCAGCTTGAGCTCCTGAGGAGTCAGCCAAGGAAGGTTGTTCAGATTGTGGAGCAGACTGTGAGGATCTTCCTGGTATGCTCATCCCGAGGCAGTTCTGCAGACAATGCTCTGCAGTAAGGATGAGGAGGAGAGAAGAGTGGCAGTCAAAAAGATCTTGGATATGAGACTTATGAGAGGATCTGGGCATGACGAATCAGTTGGTGACGATTCCTTCAGGGTCAGGAAGACTCCTGAAGTCAATCTAGGTGCCAAGACCCTCACTGATCTCATAGATCTGGATAACATCCAGGCTGGCAGTGAGCCCCCTCTTACCTGCAGCCTCACCAATGTTCAAGTCAGAGCTTTCCTGGACAACCCCATGCATGTCCCTGCCTGGCCCTCGCACACCCAGAGTATAGAGCGTTGTGTACAGCAAGTGAGCGAGGCCAGCAGTCACGTGTACAGCCAGGAGAGGAGGGAAGGCTACATCCGAGCTCAGGTGGTCAGCAGGGAGGTGATGAGTAGAAACAGAAGCAAGAAAGACATGTTCTCTATGGTGTGCAGCAACACCGGGACGTAGTAGTAAAACCGGTTTTTGTATTTGATGATTTTGTTTTCTACAGGAATATTAAATTTAATAAATGTGTCAAGATCATTCGTTTCACTATTCTGGATCATTTTCATCCTAATAAATTAACCTGATACATTTACTTTACTTTAAATAAGCTACTTAGTGGTGTTGGTAAAAGGGTGGGAATACTGAATTTTCATAAGATTGCAAGTTAAAATTTACCTAGCAAAAAATGAAAACTTTTCAAATCTGAAGATATCACATGATTTTGCACATAGAACTACATCATTAATACCATGGGCTGATTTTTCAAACTCAAAAAAAAAAATTCGCCTCCGTATGACACACCCTAATACTACATAAAGCACAAGAACAAAATATACCACACAGAAAAATTAGGTCAAATAAGAATGAGCCAAGGTGGATGACCAGAAAACTTAAACATGACATAGCAATAAAGAAAGGAATATATAAGAAATTAAAGGGAGGGGAGGAGCAGCTCAGAAACAGGTATAATGAACTATCTAGGAATGTTAAGAAAAATGTAAGGAAAGCAAAGAGAGACTATAAAATCAAAATAGCAAGAGAATCCAAGGCGAATCCCAAGGGATTTTTCCAGGTATATAGGACAAAGGTCAAGGACAAAGTTGGGCCTTTAAAGTCAGGGAGGGGAGAATTGATAAATGGCAGTGGGGAAATAAGCAAAGCATTGAACAGCTACTTCTTATCAGTTTTCACAGAAGAAATTTGCTATGAAATTCCAGAGGTGGAACTGATATTTAAGTGAAAGGAAGAAGATAAATTAAAGAATATCACTATCAGAAAAGAGGATGTTCTTAAGAAGATAAATAAACTAAAGAATACAAAATCCCCAGGGCTGGATGAAATTTTTCCTCGAGTCTTAAAAGAGTGTAGGGAACAGATTAGCGGACCCCTCGTAAACTTATTTACAAAATCATTAGACACTGGAGTTGTGCCAGAGTTGTGGAAACAGGCAAATGTAGTACCCATATTCAAAAAGGGAGACAGAGCATCAGCGTCAAATTACCGGCCGATCAGTTTGACGTCAGTAGTGGGGAAATTTCTTGAATCAATTATAGCAGATAGCATCCGATCGCATCTAGAGAAAAGCAAATTAATCTACGACTCTCAACATGGGTTTACAAAAGGAAAATCTTGTCTAACAAATCTGCTAACGTTTTTTAGGAAAGTCTTCGAGGTAGTAGATAATGACGAAAATTACGATGTTATTTACTTAGACTTTAGCAAAGCATTTGACAGAGTACCGCATCAGAGGCTTCTGAGAAAAATTAAGGCTCATGGTATCGAGGGGAAAGTTTTAAATTGGATAAAATCATGGCTCACCGATAGAACGCAAAGGGTCAGCGTAGATGGTGTTAAATCTGAGTGGGGCCGTTTAACCAGTGGGGTTCCCCAGGGGTCAGTACTAGGCCCACTCATGTTCATAATCTACATAAACGATTTAGATACTGGGATCAGCAGTGACATAAGCAAGTTTGCGGATGATGACACCAAAATAGGGCGGCAAATTAATTCAGGTCAGGATGCAAATGCATTACAGGAGGATCTAAATAAACTGCAGGGGTGGTCTGAAAAATGGCAAATGAAGTTCAACACCAGCAAGTGCAGCGTACTTAATATTGGACGAACAAATACTTATAATGTATACAGCCTTAACAACATCAACCTAGAGAAGTCGACTTAGAGAGGGGTACTTTAAGCCCGGACCTACGGCCTAGAAAACAGTGCGTTAAGTTCGAAATAAGGCAAACAGAGTATTGGGTTTTATATCTAGAAGTGTAAGTAACAAGAGTGCAGAGGTCTTATTGCAACTATATCTGCGCTAGTTAGGCCGCACTCGATTATGCTGTTCAGTTCTGGTGCCCTATTATAGAATGGATATAAATTCACTAGAGTCGGTGCAGCGAAGAATGACAAAATGATTCCGGGACTTAGAAACCTTCCATATCAGGATAGGTTAAAGAAACTTAACTTGCATTCCCTAGAAAGACGAAGAGTGCGGGGAGATATGATAGAAGTATTTAAGTGGGTGAAAGGAATCAATAAAGGGGATATAGATAAAGTTCTTATAATATCCGAGCAGGATAGGACTCGGGGCAACGGATTCATGTTGGATAAGTTTAGGTTTAGGAGGGAGATTGGAAGAAACTGGTTCACAAATAGGGTGGTGGACGAGTGGAACAAGCTTAGCAACTTTGTAGTAAGTGTTGGAACTCTGGAAAGTTTCAAAAGGAGGCTAGATAGATTCATGGATGATAGAGAGTGGTAGTAACTCTCGACAGGAGCTGCCATGCACAGGCCAACCGGCCTATTGCAGACTCCTTATTTTCTTATGTTCTTATGTTCTAACATTTATTCTCACACCCGGAAATTTATCATCAGGGCCGTAACAGTCATCACGAGTACTAACAGTCATCACTAACACTAACATTCATCGCTTGTACTAACATTCATCACTAGTACTAACATTCATCACTAGTATTAACATTCATCAGTAGTACTAACATTCATCACTTGTACTAACATTCATCACTAGTACTAACATTCATCACTATTATTAACATTCATCAATGGTACTAACATTCATCACTTGTAACAACATTCATCACTAGTACTAACATTCATCACTAGTATTAACATTCATCAGTAGTACTAACATTCATCACTTGTAACAACATTCATCACTAGTATTAACAATCATCAATAACATTTAACACGAGTATTAACATTCATCACAAAGTACTAACATTCATCACTAGTATTAACATTCATCAGTAGTACTAACATTCATCACTTGTAACAACATTCATCACTAGTACTAACATTCATCACGAGTATTAACATTCATCAGTAGTACTAACATTCATCACTTGTAACAACATTCATCACTAGTATTAACAATCATCAATAACATTTAACACGAGTATTAACATTCATCACTAGTACTAACATTCATCACGAGTATTAACATTCATCACTAACATTCAACACGAGTATTAACATGCATCACTAACATTCATCACGAGTATTAACATTCATCACGAGTATTAACATTCATCACTAACATTCAACACGAGTATTAACATTCATCACTATCATTCAACACGAGTATTAACATTCATCACTAACATTCGACACGAGTATTAACATTCATCACTATCATTCAACACGAATATTAACATTCATCACTAACATTCAAAACTAGCATAACATTCACCAGGTTTTCGTCAATCCTTCAAAACCTGAAGTTACTGGCATTCTTACCCAAATCCAACCTCTGTAAACAAACCTAACCTCTGTAAACAAACCCAACCTCAGTAAACAAACCCAACCTCTGTAAACAAACACCAACTTCTGTAAGCAAACCCAACCTCTGTAAACAAACCTAACCTCTGTAAACAAACCTAACCTCTGTAAACAAACCTAACCTCTGTAAACAAACCCAACCTCTGTAAATAAACCCAACCTCTGTAAACAAACACCAACCTCTGTAAACAAATCCAACCTCTATAAATAAACCCAACCTCTGTAAACAAACTCAACCTTTAATAAACAAACCCAACCTCTGCAAACAAACCCAACCTCTATAAACAAACCCTACAGCTGTAAACAAACCAAATCTCTGTAAACAAACCCAACCTCTATAAACAAACCCTACAGCTGTAAACAAACCCAACCTCTGTGAACAAACCTTACTGCTGTAAACAAACCCTACCCATGTAAACAAACCTTACCGCTGCAAACAAACCCTACCCATGTAAACAAACCCAACCTCTGTAAACAAACCCAACCTCTGTAAACAAACCCAACCTCTCCTGCTAACCAGATAGCATCCCTCCAAAAATCATTAAGACTTGACCTCACCCTCCAAGAAGCCGATCCGTCGCTCTTACGTTTTGCCTGAACAATAGAATAGCACTATATTGCCTCCAGGTGGATTTGACTCGGGTGTAGATTCAGTGAGTTGAATTAAAATCATCGATCTCCAAAGACCCAGAGAGAGAGAGAGAGAGAGAGAGAGAGAGAGAGAGAGAGAGAGAGAGAGAGTAGCAGCATTCTCTCGTCTTCAAAGCTTTACACAGTGTCCAGTCTACATGTATGGATAATCTTGCCCTGCATTGCAACTATTGATTTTTTTCCGCGAGTGTTACCGATAATGAAATATGCAGTTTTTTTTAATTGAATTTTGCGTTATTATCACATGATTATTGAACAGATAAGCAAAGAAAGTAACATTCTTAGCAACACCCTTCCATTGTCTAGGATAAATATAAGAATAATGAATGATAAATAACCCGCATGAAAAATACTTAGAAACTAATTTTTTTTGTTTCATTATACATAAAGCGATTATTATTACAATACTCGAAACGTTATTCCATATTTGTGGGTCATGTGCCATCATCTGTTACACACAACGTATAAAACTCTATCACTTTTGTGGTGGGATGAAATCCTAGACAAGGTTCTTGAAACTCCTGGGCACGAGCAGTAGATATATTTAACAAGTGGTACAAGACTTGGCAGGATAACCAACCGGTACAGGAACAGGAGCCAGCACAAGGAACTCCTCGTCGTAGGCAGGCCGAAGCCGATCTGAGGGATGTTAGCTAGCTAGGCAAGGAGAGTTGCTAGACATTACTAGGACAATAAATGAGGTCTTCTAGTTACTCGACTAGCGCGGTACAGACATAGTATATCGGGACATGGTAAGTGAACATAGGCATTAGACATAAGCATAGATATCAGACATGCTATAATAATATGTAGTAATACAGACATGTGAATAAATGGTACAATGAATGGTAACAGAGTCTTGGCGTCAGGCGTGTTCACATCTCTTGGTATTTACATATCTATACACCTCCCTCCCCCTTTACGCTCGTAGTGCAATCTCGAGCGGCTACGGACTCTTTTTCCATGAGTCGGGGGAGCGGCGAGGGACAATGGGAGGATCAACTGACGACCTTCGTTCCTGGTCTGGGCAAGGGGACACAGGGGACGGGGAGGAAGGTTCGTCACTAGAGGATGGCACTGGGCGGAGATGGCGTCTGTTTCGCCACCACACACGACCACTGGGGAGGCGGACTTGGTACGAACGAGACTCGCCACGGCCCATGACGACCCCGACCTTGTCCCAGCGGTGTGACGTCGGGTCCTGGATTCGTACTTGCTGGCCGACGGTCAACCTGGGAAGGGGGCGGGCGTGGGCGTCATAGTGGCTTGTCACTTGGGCCATCCGGGCAGCCTCACGGCGGTCACACTCGTCCGCCTTGATCTGCCATTCATCTAAGAAGGACTGGGGGTGGGCAGGCACACAAGTACGAAGGGGGCGGCCATACAACACCTGGGCAGGAGAGCGTCCGGCAGGGGTAGGGGTGTTACGGAGTTCCAGTAGGCCCCTGTCGAACTCCTCGCAGTCCAGGTTCCCCGTCGGTGCTGTCTTGAGGATGAGGTATTTTACGGACTTTACCGCTGCCTCGGCGTGGCCATTCGCCTGCGGGTAATGAGGGGAGGTGACGATGTGGTGGACGCCCCAGCGTTCGGCGAAGCTCTTGAACTCGTGGCTATTGAACGGGGGCCCACCGTCGGTTCGGAGGCGGAGAGGCACTCCGACTTCCCGGAAGAAGCAACAAAACATCCGGATGACCCTGGAAGAGGTGGTGTCCCGACCACAGGGAACTACCACGGGCCATCCAGAGAGCCTGTCGGCGACCACCAGGAAAGACTTTCCGGCCACATTAAAGAAGTCGGCGGACACGGACTCAAAGGGCCGCTTTGGGAGGTCATTGCACAGGTACGGCTCTTGTTGCTGGCTGGGCTGGAGTTGCTGGCAAGGCTCACAGGCCTCAACCGTGCTCTTAATATCGGCGTCAATACCAGGCCAGAAGACGGTCTGACGGGCTCTGCGCCTGGTGGCTTCAACGCCGCGGTGGCTGTCATGGAGGCGGGATAAGGTGCGCCGGCGGAGGGCAGCGGGAACGACGATCCTGGGGCCGTACAACACCAGCTCTCCGTCCGCATAGAGGCTATCCCTTAGCTTCCAGAAGGGGAGGGCGGAGGCGTGAATGTCGTAGCGGTTGGTGGGGAATCCAGCGGAGACGTAGGCGAGGAGTTGGACGTATGCCGGGTCTTGAGCGGCGGCGATGCGAAGCTCCTGGAGAGTCCTATCGTCTTCGATGGAGGGCGTCGTCGTCGTCGTCTGTCAGCAAGAGAAGTGGCTGTGTGTGTCACTAAAGACCGAACGTGAGCCGCGGCCGTGGTACAGTCGACTTCATCTTCAGGTGTGGGGCGACTAACAGGGGCTCGGGAGAGGGTGTCTGGTATGCACAGAAGCTTCCCGGCGCGCCACACAGCTGTAAAGACGTAGGGGGCGGTCTTCTCTTTGAGACGTTGGAGGCGAGGATTTTCGATGGCGTCCAACGTGTAGTGATTGAGGATGGGTATGAGCGGGCGATGGTCCGTCATGAGGGTGAAATGCCCAAGGCCGAACAGGTAAAGGCGGCACTTGGCCATAGCCCAGGCGACTGCCAGCATCTCTAGTTCGATGGTGGCGTATCTGGTCTCCGTGTCCGTCAAAAACCTGGAGCCACACTGAACTAAGCGCAGTCTACCCTGGCCGTGATCTTGAAGGAGGGCATATCCGAGGCCGTATAGACGGGAGGCGTCGGTCTGGAGGACCACTGGTAAGGACGGGTCGAAGGGTGCCAAGGCTGGTGGTGACAGCAACGCCTTCTTAACATTCCTGAACGCTAGGTCGTGGTCAGGAGTCCAGAGGAAAGAGCGCTTGGGGCTCATGAGGGGGCGTAGAGGTTGGGCTGATGTGGCGATTTTAGGGGAGAAGTCGGCCAGCTGATTTACCAGGCCCATAAATGAGCGAAGGTCGGTCAGGTTCGCTGGAGTAGGGAAGTCCCTGATGGCCTTGACCTTCTCCTCATCAGCTGAGATCCCCTCTGGCGAGATGTTGTAGCCGCAGTAGTTAACTTGGGAGGCGGCGACCACAAATTTATCTTTGTTCAGGGTGATACCATGGGCACGACATCTTGTGAGCATCAGATGAACTCGGTTCAAGTGGGCCGGGAGATCATCGTCGAAGAGCAGGATGTCATCTACGACCTTCACGCAGTTGGTGACACCCTGCAGAGCCATATCCCCACGGAGGCAGTACGCATCCCCCGTTGCTGCGAAGCCCATGGGTCCGCGGCAGTGTTGGAAGCGGCCGTGGGGCGTGATGAATGTAGTGAGGTGGCGATCTTCTTCCGCCAGGTCGACTTGCCAGTACCCATGTAGTGCATCCGCCGTGGTAAAGAACTTTGCAGACGGGGTGACGCTGTGGACTGCTTGAATGGGCGTAGGCGATGGATGGGCGGGACGGGAGACCTGCGAGTTGAGATGGGTGAGGTCCACTGTGATGCGAACACCTACAGGCTTGGGTGCCAAGACCATAGGGTGGCACCACTCGGAGGGCTCCTCACCGGCGTGTCTGATGATCCCCTGCTGCACCAGAGAATCGAGCTCCGCCTTCACCTTGTCCCGTAGGGCAAAGGGGATAGGCCTGGGTGTGTGGATGGCGAAAGGCGTCGCGCCAGGCTTGAGGTGGATTCTCATCGGGGGGCCTGTCATCTTCTTGAGCGGCGTCTTCTGGAGGTCGGACTTGGAGACAAGGACGTCGCTGAACTGACGAAAAAAGAACTCCCGGGCGGCAGCAGGTGTGGTCATGGCTGAAACAGGTATCTCTGCACACCTGTTGAGGTGTGTCACGGCGAGGATGGGCTTTGGGAACTCGGATGAGACGATGGCCAAGTCCTGACAATGGCCACATGACAAGAGAGGGGTTTGGATGCCCTCATGGACGTGGACTGTGGCAAGGCAAGACTTGGGACCGAGCTGTAGTGTTGCCTTGAAGCAACCCAAAGGTGGAGACATCGGGGACCCGTCCGCTGTGAGCACGTCGTTCATGGCTGTGGGTGACAGGCTACTCCTGGGAATGTTGAGGGCGTCCAGGTGTGTTGGTCCAATCACCGTGATGTCCGCGCCCGTGTCAGGTATCATCAGGAGGTTGGAAGAGTTGGTACCGTAGGACAGACGAACATTGACGGGCTTGGGGGACCTGTCACTCGAGGCATCATCCACGCGTCGGCATCCTTTGTTGTTCTTGGGAGACGGTGGTGTGGACGTTCTGTCGGGCTGTGAAGAGACGTTTTGACCTGGAGATGGAGGCTTCTTGGTGAACCTGCAACACTTGGCGAAGTGTCCTTGCTTGTTGCAAGCGTTGCATGAGACCTTGTTGGCAGGACATCGAGTTGTGCGGGGCCAATGGCCTTGAAACCCGCAGTTTCGACATTTACTATCAGCCGCAGGGCACTTTCCTGGACCGTGCTGGCGCTGACAGTTTCTGCAGGATTCGGGAGAAGAAACTGGTGACTGTGACGGGGGCTGTGGAGAGGACGCCGTCTGCATCTGGCGTTGATTCCTCTTGTAGGTGGAGACGGCGTGAACTTGAGATGGCGATGAGTGTATAGCTGAGGCAGCCTCTCTTGTGGCCTCATACGACCTGCAACAGGTGACGAAGTCGGTGAGGGAAGAGGCGGCGTCGAGGGTGAGGAGTTTCTGAAGCAGGTCCTCGTCACGTACACCCATCAGCAAGATCATCTTGAGCTGGATCTCAGCACAGGTTACAGGATCGCCTGTGCATAGGTCCACCTCGGCTGCTAGGTCCTTAAGTCGTGCATAGAAGTCTGAGAATGATTCCCCAGAAGCTTGTTTGCAGGATAGCAGTTCCCTACGACGCAAAGCTTCATTGCGGAGGCCACGGAAATGACTCTGCAAGGCGTTTAAAACCTCTGTCACTGACCTGGGGGAGTCAGGGGGAATGGCTAGCGTGTGCTCTAGGAGGCGTTGAACATCGAGGGAAATGCACGATCTTAATTGGATGAGTTGTTTAAGAGGGGGCATTCGGTGGAGGTCAGACATAACAGCAAAGTCTTCGAAACGACGTCGCCATTGACGGTATACTTGATATGTTGCATCAGATTGAAGAGGTGGGGGACTGGGAACTGAAGACTTGCTGTGCAGGGGTGTACTCGAGACGGCAGGCGGTGGAGGAGGCACGGAGAGGTCGACGAGAGTTGAGACTGGAGCAGGTGGTTGAGAAGGCACTGAGGTATACCCAAGGGGGATAGGTGACGTGTGAGGAGGCGTTGTCTGAAGGATAGATGAAGAGGCTGAAGCTGGCGAATTGGTTGTGGCAGCTGGTGAAGTCGTCCTCGTTGCCAGCAATTCCAATAGTTCCAGGAATTTGCGGTTATCAGCTTGGTGTTGTTGTTGAAGTTGAAGACGGTAAGCTGATTCCTCTGACTGTCTTGACAATTCCTCTTGACGTCGTTTTTCCTCCTCTAGTTGACGTCTTTGGGCTTCCTTCTCTTGGGAAACTTGTAGGAAGTGAATTAACTGACGTATATCCTGGCTCCCATCCTTTGAATTTGGCGCGCCCGGCGTGTGAGGCGTGAGGGGGGGTGGGAGGGTCTGTGAGGCTTCGTCTTCCTCATAATCCTCATATAAATTTCCCAGCAAATCGTGGTGGTCAGACATCTCGTGTTTGGTATGGTTGCGATGGGAAAGACAAGGAGAATAAGGTGAAGTGCTATGTTTCCGTCAATGTACTTGCCTAAGTGCAGGAACTGGCGGGCAAGTAAAAGAGTATTGACTGTAATATTTGTGAAGTGAGAGGAGGTGGCTGGCGGCGGTGTATTCCTCCGCGCGCCCGGGCGAGATGGCGGTGCTGGTTCAGTCGAAGGGGGACGCAGGCAGTGGCCTGCGGGCCGGCGCAGATGGAGGATGTATACCGAAAGTGCTGTCTTGGAAACTGGGC
>NW_024746919.1:0-19634 GCF_018991925.1 Homarus americanus
ACCAGGGGCATTGGGTTCATCATCACCACCGTGGAGTGTGTTGTACCAGGGAGCGTTGGTTCATCATCACCGCGGGGTGTGTGTGCCAGGGGCGTTGGGTTCACCATCACACTGTGGGGTGTGTGTACCACAGGCGTTAGGTTCACCATCACCACCGTGGGGAGTGTGTGTACTAGGGAATGTTGGGTTTACCAACCAGCATGGGTGTGTGTACCAGGGGGCGTTGGGTTCAGCGCAGCCAGTGTGTGTACCAGGGCGTTAGGTTCACATCACCACCGTGGGGAGTGTGTGCAGGAGCATTGGTTCTCATCACCACTGTGTGGGTTTGTGTGCCAGGGCGTTAGGTTCACCATACCACCGTGGAGTGTGTGTGCAGGGAGGTGGGTTCACCATCACCACAGTGGGGAGTGTGTGTACCAGGGAGCGTTGGGTTCATCACCACCGTGGGAGTGTGTGTTCAGGGAGCGTTGGGTTCACCGTGGGTTGGTGTGCCAGGGGCGTTGGGTTCGCAGTGGGGTGTGTGCCAGGGAGCGTTGGGTTCACCATCACCGTGGAGTTTGTGTACCAGGGGCGTTGTTCTCATCACCACCGTGGGAGTGTGCCAGGGAGCGTTGGTTCATCACCACCGTGGGAGTGTGTGTGTACCAGGAGCATTATGTTACCATCAACACCGTAGGTTAATGTGTGAGAGGGACGTGGGTTCACCATCACCACCGTGAGATTTGTGCACCAGGGAGCGTTAGGTTCACCATCACCACCGTGGGAATGTGTACCAGGGAGCGTTAGGGTCACAATCACTACTGTGTGGGTGTGTGTGCCAGGGAGCGTGGGTTCACCATCACCACCGTGGAGTGTGTGCCACAGGCGTTAGTACACCATCACCACCATGGGAGTGTGTGTACCAGGGAGTGTGGGTTCTGCATCACCACCGTGGCAGTGTGTGTACCAGGGAGCGTTAGGTTCACCATCACCACCGTGGGAGTGTGTGTTCCAGGAGCATTAGGTTACAATCACCACCGTGGGGAGTGTGTGTTCAAGTGAGCGTTCACCATCACCACCGTGGGAGTGTGTGTGACCAGGGGCGTTAGGTTCACCATCAGCACCGTGGAATGTGTGCCAGGGAGGTTAGGGTCACCATCACCATCGTGGGAGTGTGTGTGTACAGGGGCGTTAGGTTCACCGCCGTGGGAGTGTGTGTGCCAGGGGCGTTGGGTTCACCATCACCACCGTGGGAGTGTGTGTACCAGATAGCGTTAGGTTCACCATCACCACCATGGGTGAGTGTGTACCAGGGACGTGGGTTCATCATCACCACCGTGGGAGTGTGCCAGGAGCGTTGGGTTCACCATCACCACCGTGGGGTGTGTGTACCAGGGGTGATAGGTTCACCGCCGTGGGGGTGTGTGCCAGGGCCTTGGGTTCACCATCACCACCATGGGGAGTGTGTGTGCTCAGGAGCGTGGGTTCACCATCACCACCGTGAGTGTGTGTACCAGGGGAGTGTTAGGTTCACCATCACCACAGTGGGAGTGTGTGTACCAGGATGGGTTTACCAACACCAACGTGTGAGTGTGTTATGCCAGGGAGCGTTAGGTTCACCGCCGTGAGAGTGTGTGTACCAGGGAGCGTTAGGTTTAAAACAGAGAAGGCCAGTTCACTAACACCATGGGAGTGTGTGTACTAGGGATCAAGCTAGGATCACCATCACCACCGGGGAGGTGTGTGTGTGTACCAGGGAGTGCTAGTTCACTGCCGTGAGTGTACCAGGGAGCGTTAGGTTTACCATCACCACTGGGAGTGTGTGTACCACGATGTAGGGTTCCCACCATCACTACCGTGGGAGTGTGGGTACCAGGAGTGTGTGTACCAGGAGTGTGTGTACCAGGGAGCGTTAGGGTTCACCATCACCACCGTGGAGTGTGCACCAGGAGCGTTAGGGGTTCACCATCAGCCAACGTGGGAGTATATGTATACCAGGAGCGTTAGGGTTCACCATCACCACCGTGTGGAGTGGTACTGGGAGTGTGGGGTTCACCATCGTGGGTGTGTTCTGTGTGCTAGGGAGCAACAGGGCTCACTCACCACCGTGAGTGTAAAAATTTATGGAGCACAGGGTGCTCACTCACCACGTGGGAGGTGTGAACCAGGAGCGTTAGGTTCACCATCGTACCACCGTGGGAGTGTGTGTACTAGGAGCGTTAGGGTCTTTACCATTTCCACCACTGTGGAGTGTGTGTGTACCAGGGAGCGTTAGGCTCATCACCACCGTGGGGAGTGTGTACCAGAGGCGCACCACCATCACCACCAAGTGTGTGTACCAGACGGTGTTAGGATCCTCATCACCCGTGTGAAGTGTGTGTGTACCAGGGAGCGTTAGGTTCACCAACACCACTGCGGAGTGTGTACCAGGGAATGTTAGGGTTCACCATCACCACCAGGAGTGTGTGTACTCAGGAGTTAGGTTCACCATCACCACTGTGGGAGTGTGTGTACTAGGAGCGAGGTTCACCACGACCAGGAGTGGGTGTACTGATGTTAGGTTTCACCATCACCACCATGGGAGTGTATACTAGGAGTTTTGATCACCATCATCACCGTGGGAGTGTGTGTCTACCAGGGAGCGTTAGGTTCACCGCTGTGTGAGTGTGTGTACCAGGGAGCTAAGTACTATCACTGGTGAGTGTGTGTACCACGGGAGCGTTAGGGTTTATCATCACCATCGTGGGAGGTACCAGGAGCGTTAGGTTCACCATCAACACAACGGGAGCATGTATACCAGGGAGCGTTAGGGTTCACCATCACCACCGTGGGAGAGTGTGTGTTTCTGGGAGTTAGGGTCATTCATCGTGGGTGTCTGTGTGCTGTGGGAGCGTTAGGTTCAATTATCACCACTGGGAGCGTGTGTACCAGGAGCGTTAGGGTTTCACCTCGTAACACTGTGGGAGTGTGTGTACTATGGAGCATTAGGGCTCACCTTCTACCACTGTGGAGGTGTGTACCAGGGAGCGTTAGGTTCAATTACTCACTGTGGAGCAAAATAGGAGCGTTAAGTTCACCATCACCACTGTGGGAGGTGTGTACAGATAGTTAGTTCACCATCACCACTGTGGGGAGGTACCTGTAGCGTTAGGGTTCAATGGGGCTGTGTGAGTGTCTGGTACGAGGGAGCGTTAGGTTCACAATCACCACAATGGAGTGTGTACTAGGAGCAAGAACTAACCATCACCACCGTGAGTGTGTGTACCTGGGAATGTTAGGTCAACATCACCACCAAGTTGGAGGTGTGCTGGGAGTGCCAGGTTCACCCATCGCCACCACCGTGGGAGTGTAGCCTGAAAGTGAGCATTAGGTTCACCATCACCACTGTGGGAGTGTGTGTGTACCAGGAGAAAGCTAGGTTTACCAACACCAACGTGTAGTGTGTGTGTACCAGGGAGCAAGACTCACTGCTGTAGGAGTGTGTGTGTGTACCAGGGAGCGTTAGGTTACCATCACCACACCTCGGAGTGTAAAATAGGAGCATTAGGTTCACCATCGTCGCGTGCTCAGAAACCAGGGAGCAAGGGTCGCACTCTCTACCTGCTAGTGGAGTGTACCACGGAGTGTTAGTTTTCACCATCACTACTGTGGGAGTGTGTGTACTTAGGAATGTTAGGGTTCACCATCACCACTGTGGAGTGCAAACAGGAGCGTTAGTTCATCACTAAATGTGGGAGGTACTGGGAGCATTAGGTTCACCACCAATGTGGGAGTGTGTACCAGGGACATTAGGCTCACCACCGTAGGAGCAGTTTGTACCAGGACATTAGTTACCACCAACGTGGGAGTGTGTGTGTACCAGGAGTGTTAGGTTCACTGTCAGGAGTGCACCAGGAAGCGTTAGGTTTACTATCACCACACTGGGAGTGTGTGTACCAGGAGCACAAGCTACTAATGGTGTCTATGAACCAGGAAAAGGGTTCACTTACTACTATGTGGGAGACATGTACCAGGAAGTTTCAATGTCACCACTGTGAGTGTGTGTACCAGGGAGCGTTAGGTTACTATCACCACCGTGGGGAGGTAAAATAGGAGTGTTAGGGTTCACTATCACCACCATAGGAGTGTGTACCAGGAAAGCTAGTTCACCATCACCACCGTGGGGGAGTGTGGGGTACCAGGAGGTTAGGTTCACCATCACCAACTTGGGGAGGTGTGGGTACCAGAGAGCGTTAGGGTTCATCACCGTGGGAGGCAAGTGTGCACAAGGAGCATTAGGTCTGCCTGGGTCAGGAGTGTATGTACCAGGACATTATGTTCACCATCACCACCATGGAGGTGTGTGTGTGTCAGAGGGAGCATTAGGTCACCCATCACCACCGTGAGAGTAAAACAGGGAGCCTTAGGTTCACCACTGTCGTGGAGTGGGGTGTACAGTGATAGCGTTAGGTTCACCATCACCACCTCATGGGAGTGTGTGTACTAGGGGAGCGTTTGGATCACCATCACCACTGTGAGTGTGTACTCAGGAGCGTTAGGTTCACCGGGCCGCAGAGTGTGTGTGTACCAGGGAGTGTTAGGGTTTACCATCACTGTGGGAGTGTGTACCACGGGAGCGTTAGGTTCACCATCACCACGGTGGAGTAAACCAGGGAGTGTGTACTAGGGGAGCGTTAGGGTTCACCATCACCACCGTGGGAGTGTGTGTACCGTGGGGAGTGTTAGGGTTCACCATCGTGGGTGCCTGTGTGCAGGGAGCAAGAATAATCCTTCATCACCACCGTGGGAATGTGTGTACCAGGAGCGTTAGGGTTCACTGTCACCACTGTGGGAGTGTGTGTACTATGGATATTAGAATCACCCCACCATCAGGAGGTAAAATTAGGAGCATTAGGTTCACCATCACCACAGTGAGTGTGTGCACCAGGGAGCGTTAGGTTCACCATCACCACCGTGGAGGTGTGTACCAGATAGATGTTAGGTTCACCATCACTACTGTGAGTGTGTACCAGACGTGTTAGATCACCATCAGCCGTGTGGAAGTGTGTGTGTGTACCCAGGGGAGCAAGTAGGGGCTCACCGCCGGGAGTGTCTGTACGAGGGAGCGTGAGGTTCACCATCATCACCAGTGGGAGTGTGTGTACCACGGGAGCGTTAGGTTCACCATCACCACTGTGGAGTGCATCAGGAACAGCGTGAAGTTCACCATCACCACTGTTGGAGTGTGTGTGTACCTGGGGAGCGTAGGGTTCAGCATCACTGTGGGAGTGTACCAGGAGCATTAGGTTCACCATCACCACTGTGGGAGTGTGTACCAGGGAGAGTTAGGTTTACTTCAACACCAACGTGAAAGTGTAAAATAGGGAGGCCACAGGTTCACCATCGTCGGTGCTCCTGTGAACTAGGAGTTGTTAGTCTGGCCTCATCACAGTGGGAGTGTGTGTACCACAGAGCGTTAGTTGGTTCACCGTCGTGAGAGTTTGTGTACCAGGGAGCGTTAGGTTTACCATCACCACACTGGGGAGTGTGTGTGACCAGGAGAGTTAGGTTCATCATCCACCGTGGGGTGTGTGTGTACCAGGGGCGTTAGGTTTACCATCACCACACTGGGAGGTGTGTGTGCCAAGTGTTATGTTCACCATCACCACGGTAGGAGTGTGCGTGCCAGGGAGCATTGGTTCACCATCACACCGTGGGAGTGTGTGTACCAGGAGCGTTAGGTTCACTATCACCACCTTGGGAGTGTGTGTGCCAGGAGTGGGTTCACCATCACCACTGTGGAGTGTGTGTACCACAGGCGTTAGGTTCACCATCACCACCGTGGGGAGTGTGTGTACCAGGGAATGTGGGTTACCAACACCAACGTGGGGTGTGTGTACCAGGGCGTTGGGTTCAGCGCCGTGAGTGTGTGTGCCAGGGAGCGTTAGGTTCATCACCACCGTGGGGTGTGTGTACCAGGGAGTGGGTTCACCATCACCACTGTGAGGTTTGTGTGCCAGGGGGCGTTAGGTTCACCATCACCACCGTGGGATTGTGTGTACCAGGGAGCGTTAGGGTCACCATCGTCGTGGGAGTGTGTGTACCAGGGGCGTTGGGTTCTGCATCACCACCGTGGGAGTGTGTGTACCAGGGAGCGTTAGGTTCACCATCACCACCGTGGGTGTGTGTGTTCCAGTGAGCGTGGGTTCACCGCCGTGGGAGTTGGTGTGCCAGGGGCGTTGGGTTCACCGCAGTGGGAGTGTGTGTGTCCAGGGAGCGTTAGGTTTACATCACCACCGTGGGAGTGTGTGTACCAGGGTGTTAGGTTCACCACCCGTGGGAGTGTGTGTGCCAGGGAGCATTATGGTCACCATCAACACCATGGAGTGTGTGTAGAGGGAGCATTAGGTTCACCATCACCACCGTGAGTGTGTGCACCAGGGGGCGTTGGGTTCACCATCACCACCGTGGGGAGTGTGTTTACCAGGGGCATTAGGGTCCTGCATCACTACTGTGTGAGTGTGTGTACCAGGGAGCGTTGGGTTCACATCACCACCGTGGGAGTGTGTGTACCAGGGGCGTTGGTTCACCATCACCACCATGGGGTTGTGTGTACCAGGGAGTGTTAGGTTCATCATCACCACCGTGGGAGTGTGTGTACCAGGGAGCGTTAGGTTCACCATCACCTCCCGTGGGGAGTTGTGTACCAGGGGCGTTAGGTTCACCATCACCTCCGTGGGAGTGTGTGCCAGGGAGTGTTAGGTTCACCATCAGACCGTGGGGAGTGTGTGTGCCAGGGGTGTTAGGTTCACCATCATTGGGTGTGTGTGCCAGGGAGCGTTAGGTTCACCTTCACCACCGTGGGAGTGTGTGTACCAGGGAGTGTGGGTTCACCATCACCACCGTGAGTGATGCACCAGGGGGCGTTAGGTTCACCATCACCACCGTGGGATGTGTGTACCAGGGCGTTGAGGTCTCATCACCACTGGGGTGTGTGTGCCAGGGGGCGTTAGGTTCACCATCACCACCGTGGGAGTGTGTGCCAGGGCGTTGGGTTCACCATCACCACCATGAGGAGTGTGTGCAGGGGCGTTAGGTTCACCATCACCACCGTGGGAGTGTGTGTACCAGGGAGCGTTAGGTTCTCATCACCACCGTGTGAGTGTGTGTACCAGGGGAGCGTTGGGTTCACCATCACCACCGTGGGGAGTGTGTGTGCCAGGGAGTGTTGGGTTCACCATCAAACCGTGGGGTGTGTGTGCCAGGGAGTGTTAGGTTCACCATCGTGGGTGTCTGTGCCAGGGGCGTTAGGTTCACCATCACCACCGTGGGGTGTGTGTGCCAGGGGGCGTTGGGTTCACCATCACCACCGTAGGGTGTTTTGCGTACCAGGGAGCGTTGGTTCTGTTACACCGTGGGGTGTGTGTACCAGGGGCGTTGGGTTCACCATCACCACCGTGGGAGTGTGTACCAGGGAGCGTTGGTTCACCATCACCGTGGGGAGTGTGTGTACCAGGGAGCGTTGGTTCACCATCACCACCGTGGGGAGTGTGTGTTCAGGGCGTTAGGTTCACCACCGTGGGGTTGGTGCCAGGGGAGCGTTAGGTTCACCACCGGTGGGAGTGTGTGTACCAGGGAGCGTTAGGTTCCTCATCACCCCGTGGTGTGTGTGCCAGGGAGTGTTAGGTTCACCACCGTGGGAGTGTGTGCCAGGAGCGTATTCCACCATCAGCACCATGGGGTGTGTGTGCAGGGGAGCGTGGGTTCACCATCACCACCGTGAGGTGTGTACCAGGGGCGTTGGGTTCACCATCCCACCGTGGGGAGTGTGTGTGCCAGGGGCGTTAGGGTCACCATCACCACTGTGTGAGTGTGTGTGCCAGGGAGCGTTGGGTTCACCATCACCACCGTGGTTGTGTACCAGGGAGCGTTAGGTTCACCATCTGCACCGTGGGGTGTGTGTTCAGGGGAGCGTTGGGTTCATAATCACCACCGTGGGGAGTGTGTGTTCCAAGTGGCGTTAGGTTTCTACATCACCACCGTGGGGAGTGTGTGTACCAGGGAGCGTTGGTTCACCATCAACATTGTGGGAATGTGTTACCAGGAGAGTTGGTCACCATCACCATCGTGGGAGTGTGTGTGCCAGGGAGCGTTAGGTTCACCGCCGTGGGGTGTGTGTACCAGGGGGTTGGGTTCACCATCACCACCGTGGGAGTGTGTACCAGGGAGCGTTAGGTTCATCATCACCACCGTGGGTGTGTGTGTACCAGGGAGCATTAGTTCACCATCACCACCGTGGGGTGTGTGTGCAGGGGCGTTAGGTTCACCATCACCACCGTGGGGTGTGTGTGCCAGGGAGTGTTAGGTTCACCATAGGTGTGTGTGCCAGGGGCCTTGGGTTCACCATCACCACCGTGGGAGTGTGAGTAGGGGCATTATGTTCACCATCACCACCGTGAGGTGTGTGCCAGGGGCGTTAGGTTCACCATCACCACAGTGGGAGTGTGTGTGCCAGGGAGCGTTAGGTTTACCAACACCAACGTGTGAGTGTGTGTACCAGGGAGCGTGGGTTCACCGCCGTGAGAGTTTGTGTACCAGGGAGGCGTTAGGTTTACCATCAACACACCGGTGTGTGTACCAGGGGAGGTTGGGTTCATCATCACCACCGTGGGGTGTGTGTGCCAGGGGCGTTCTTACGTGTAGTGTGTGTACCAGGGCAGTGGGTTCACCATCACCACTGTGGGGAGTGTGTTCAATTGGGCGTTAGGTTCACCGTCACCACCGTGGAGTGTGTGTACCAGGGAGGTTGGGTTTGCCATCTGCAGCAGGGGTGTGTGTACCAGGGGAGGTTAGAGTCACCATCACCATCGATGGGGTGTGTGTACCAGGGAGCGTTAAGTTCACCGCCGTGGGAGTGTGTGTGCCAGGGTGTTAGGTTCACCATCGTGGGTGTCTGGCCTTGGGGAGCTTTGGGTTGATATCACCACCGTGGGGAGTGTGTACCAAGGGAGCGTACGTTCACCATCACCACCGTGGGGAATGTATTGTACCAGGGAGAGTTAGGGTCTGCATCGTGGTGTCTGTGTGTGCCAGGGGAGCTTTAGGTTGACCATCACCACCGTGGGAGTGGTGCCAAGGGGCGTTGGTTCACCCTCACCACCAAATCAGGAGTGCGTGTGCCAGGGAACGTTGGTTCACCATCAACCAGCGTGGGGTGTGTGTACCAGGGCGTTAGGTTCTGCATCACCACCGTGGGAATGTATTGTACCAGGGAGTTAGGGTCACCATCACCATCGTGGGGTGTGTACCAGGGAGCGTTCGGTTCACCGCCGTGGGAGTGTGTACCCGGGCGTTAGGTTCACCACCCAGTGGGAGTGTGTGTGCCAGGGGCGTTAGGTGCCATCTTGTGGGGTGTGTGTACCAGGGTGTTAGTTTCACCATCGAGGGTGTCTGTGTGCAGGGGCGTTAGGTTCACCATCCTCCTGTGTGGTGTGTGTGCAGGGGGCGTTAGGTTCACCGTCTCACCACCGTGGGTGTGTGTGCCACGGAGCGTTAGGTACACCATCACCACCAAATGGAGTGTGTGTACCAGGGGCGTTAGGTTCACCATCACCACCGTGGGGAATGTGTGTGCCAGGAGAGTTAGGGTCACCATCACCATCATGGGGAGTGTGTGTGCAGGGAGCGTTAGGTTGAACGCCCAGTGGGGAGTGTGTGTACCAAGGGCGTTAGGTTCACACCCAGTCCGAGTGCATGTCACGAGGAGCGTTAGGTTCACCATCACCCCGTGGAATGTGTGTGCCGCAGTGTTAGTTTCACCATCGTGGGTGTCTATGTGCCAGGGGCCATTAGGTTCACCATCACCACTGTGAGTGTGTGTACCCAGGGGAGCGTTGGAGTTCACCGTCACCACCCTGGGGTGTGTGCCAGCAGGCGTTGAGTACACCATCACCACCGTGGGGTGTGTGTACCATGAGTGTTGGGTTCACCATGCCACCGTGGCGGTGTGCCAGGGGCGTTAAGTTCTCCGCTGTGGGGGTGTGTGTGTTCAGGGCGTTGGTTCACCATCACACCACCGTGGGGAGTGTGTGTGCCAAGGCGTTAGGTTCACCATCACCACCACCGTGTGGGAATGTGGCCAGCCCAGTTGAGTTAGAGTCCTACATCACCATCGTGGGGAGTCTGTGTTCCGGGGAGCGTTAGGTTCACCATAAGTAGAATTGTGTGTGCCAGGGAGCGTTAGGTTCACCGCAGTGGGGAGTGTGTGTTCCAGGGGCGTTAGGTTCACCATCACTCCCCGTGGTGTGTGTACCAGGGGATGTTGGGTTCACCGTGGGGTGTGTGTACCAGGGAGACATTATGTTCACCACATCAGCACCATGGGGAATTATTATTGTGAGAGAGAGACGTGGGTTCACCATCACCACCGTGAGAATGTGTCACCAGGGAGCGTTGGGTTCTATATCCACCGTGGGGAGGTGTGTGTACCAGGGATCGTTAGGTTCACCGCCGTTAGAGTTTGTGTACCAGGGAGCGTTGGGTTCACCATCGTTGGTGTCTGTGTGCCAAGGGAGCTTTAGGTTGACCATCACCACTGTGGGGTGTGTGCCAAGGGCGTTGGTTTCACCATCACCACCGTGGGAGTGTGTGTGCCAGGAGCGTTAGTTTCTGCATCACCAGTGTGGGAGTGTGTGTACCAGGGGCGTTGGGGTTTCACCATCACCACCGTGGGACTGTGTGTGCCAGGGGCGTTGGGTTCACCATCACCACCTTGGGAGTGTGTGTGCCAGGGCGTTAGGTTCTGCATCACCACCATAGGGTATGTGCCAGATGGCGTTAGGTTCACCATCACCACCGTGGAGTGTGTGTAATAGGTAGCATTGGGTTCCTGCATCACCACCATGGGAATGTGTGTGCCAGGGAGCGTTAGGATCAACATCACCACCGTGGGAGTGTGTGTACCAGGGAGAGAGTTAGGGTCTACCATCACCATCGTGGGAGTGTGTGTAGGGCATTAAGTTCTGCATAGTGAGTGTGTGTGCAGGGCGTTAGGTTCACCGCAGTGGGGTGTGTGTACCAGGGAGCGTTAGGTTCACCTTCACCACCGTGGGAGTGTGTGTAACAGGGCGTGGGTTCACCATCACCACCGTGGGGAATGTATTGTACAGGGAGTTAAGTCACCATCACTGTCGTGGGGAGTGTGTGTGCCAGGGGTGCTGGGTTCTGCAGTGGAGTGTGGTACCAGGGGCGTTAGGTTCTGCCATCACCCCCGTGGGGTGTGTGTACCGGGGTGTTAGGTTCGTTTTTTTTCATCGTTGGTGTCTGTGTACCAAGGGAGCGTTAATTCACCATCACCACCGTGGGGTGTGTGTACGAAGGTAGCGTTGGGTTCACCGTCACCACCGTAAAGATGTATGCCAAGTGTTTGTTTCACCATCATCACCGTGGGGAATGTGTGTGCCACGGAGCGTTAGGTTCCATCACCACCGTGGTGTGCCAGGGCGTTAGGTTCACCATCGTGGGTGTCTGTTGCCAGGGAGCTTTGGGTGACCATCACCACCGTGGGAGTGTGTACCAAGGGATCATTAGGTTCACCATCACCACCGTGGGGAATTGATAATGTGCCGGGGGCGTTAGGTTCACCGCCGTGTGAGTGTGTGTACCAGGAAGCGTTAGGTTCACCGCCGTTAATGGTGTGTGTACCGGGAGCGTTAGGTTCACCATCACCACCCGGTAAGGAGTGTGTGTACCGGGGCGTTGGGTTCTATCACCGTGGGAGTGTGTGTGCCAGGGGCGTTGAGTTCACCCCTCACCACCGTGGAGTGTGTGTGCCAGATAGCGTTAGGTTCACCATCACCACCATGGGAGTGTGTGTGCAAGGGGCGTTAGGATCACCATCACCACCGTGGGAGTGTCTGTGTACCCCAGGGGAGCGTGGGTTCACCATCACCACCGTGGGAGTGTGTGTACTACGGGCCGTGGGTTCACCATCACTACCCCGTGGAGTCTGTGTACCAGGGAATGTTGGGTTCACCGTCACCACCGTAGGGAGTGTGTGTGCCAGGGAGCGGTGAAACACCATCACCACCATGGTGTGTGTGCCAGGGCGTTAGGTTCACATCACCTACCAGGGGCGTTGGGTCACCATCACCACCGTGGTGTGTGCACCAGGGGCGTTAGGTTCACCATCACCACCGTGGAGATGTGTGTGCCAGGGGAGCTTTGGTTCACCATCACCACCATGGAGTGTGTGTGCCAGGGAGCGTTAGGTTCACCATCACCACCGTGGGAGTGTGTGTACCAGGGAGCGTTGGGTTCACCATCACCACCGTGGGAGTGTGTGTGCCAGGGGGCGTTAGGTTACCATCACCACCGTGGTGTGTGTGCCAGGGGCGTTGGTTCCCATCACCTGCACCTGGAGTGTGTGTGCCAGGGGCGTTAGGTTCACCATCACCACCGTGGGGTGTGTGTACCAGGGATGTTAGGTTCACCATCACCACCGTGGGAGTGTGTGTGCCAGGGGCGTTAGGTTCACCATCACCACAGTGGATGTGTGTCCAGGGCAGGTTCACCATTCTGCCTGAGTGTGTGCACCAGGGAGCGTTAGGTTCACCACCACGCGGAGTTGTTGTACCAGGGGCGTTGGATTCTGTCACCACGGGAGTGTGTGTGAGGAAGCGTTAGGTTCACCATCACCACCGTGGTGTGTGCCAGGGCGTTAGGTTCACCATCACACCGTGGTGTGTGTGTGCCAGAAGTGGGTTCACCACCGTCGGGTGTGTGTGCAGGAACCGTTGGGTTCACCACCGTGGGTGTGCCAGGGGCGTGGGTTCACCATCACCACCGTGATTGGGTGTGTGCCGGGCGTTAGTACACCATCACCACCGTGCGGTGTGTGTACCATGGTGTTGGTTCATCACTCTACCGTGGCGGTGTGTGTGACCAGGGAGCATTGGTTCACCATCACCACCGTGGGGTGTGTGCGTGCGAGGGGCGTTGGTCACCATCACCACCGTGGGGAGTGTGTGACCAGGGGCGTTTGGTTCACCATCACCACCGTGGGAGTGTGTCCACAGGGAGCGTGGGTCCATCACCACCGTGGGGTGTGTGTATCCAGGGCGTTGGGTTCACCATCACCACCGTGGGGAGTGGGTGTGCAGGGGTGTTAGGTTCATCATCAAGACCGTGGCAGTGTGTGTTCAGGGCCGTTGGGTTCACCATCACCCCCGTGGGGTGTGTGTGCCAGGGGCGTTAGGTTCTTCATAGAGTGTGTGTACAGGGGCATTGGGTTCACGGTGGGAGTGTGTGTGTGCCAGGGGCCCTTGGGTTCACCATCACCCCCGTGGGGTGTGTGTACCTGGGCGTGTTGGTTTCACCGTCACCACCGTAGGAGTGTGTGCCAGGGAGCGTGGTTCACCATCACCGCAGGGTGTATACCACGGGCGTTGGGGTTATCTTCACCACCGTGGGGTAGGAGTGTACCAGGGAGCGTTAGTTTCACCATCACCACCGTGGGAGTGTATATACCACGGGCGTTAGGTTCACCATCACCGTGGGGTGATTGTACCAGGGAGTGTTGGGTTCATCATCAAGACTGCTGTGATGTGTGATCAGGGCGTTAGGTTCACCATCACCCCGTGGGTGTGTGTGCCAGGGGCGTTAGGTTCATCGCCATGGGGTGTGTGTGTACCAGGGAGCGATAGGTTCACTGCAGTGGGGTGTGTGCCAGGGAGCTAGGTTCACCATCACCCCGTGGGGAGTGTGTGTACCTGGGGTGTTAGTTTCCCGTCACCACCGTGGGGTGTGTGTAGAGCGTTAGTTTCACCATCACCACCGTGGGAGTGTATATACCACGGAGCGTTAGGTTCACCATCACCACCGTGGGAGTGTGTGTACCAGGGGCATTAGGTTCACCATCGTGGGTGTCTTTGTACCAGGGGCTTTAGGTTCACCATCACCACCTTGGGAGTGTGTGTACCAGGAAGCGTTAGGCTTACCATGACAACCGTGGGTATGTGCCATTGAGCGTTAGGTTCACCGTCACACCATGGGGATGTGTGTACCAGGGAGCATTAGGTTCACCATCACCACCGTGGAAGTGTGTGTACCAGGGGGTGTTAGATTCACCATCACGCCCGTGGGAGTGTGTGTACCAGGGAGTGTTAGGTTCACCATCGTGAATGTCTGTGTGAACGGGGCGCTGGGTTCACCATCACCACCGTGGGGTGTGTGTGTACCAGGGTGTTAGGTTCACCATCACCCCGTGGTGTCTGTGTGCCAGGGAGCATGGTTCACCATCACCACCGTGGGGGTGTGTGTGCCAGGGGTGTTGGTTCACTGTCACCACCGTGGGGGTGTGTGTGCCAGGGAGCGTGGTTTCACCATCCACTGTGGAGTGTGTGTGCCAGATAGCGTTAGGTTCACCATCACCACCATGGGAGTGTGTGTACCAGGGAGCGTTAGGATCACCAACACCACTGTGTGAGTGTGTGTACCAGGGAACGTGGGTTCACCGCCATGGTGTGTGTACAAGGGGCGTTAGGTTCACCATCACCACCGTGGGAGTGTGTGTGTAGAGGGGCATTAGGTTCACCATCACCACCGTGTGAGTGTGTGCACCAGGGCGTTGGGTTCACCATCACCACCGTGGGATTTGTGTACCAGGGAGCGTTAGATTCACCATCACCACCGTGGGGTGTGTGTGCCAGGAAGCGTTAGGTTCACCATCACCACCTTGGGAGTGTGTGTACCAAGGGCGTTAGGTTCACCATCACCACCGTGGGAGTTTGTGTGCCAGGCGTTGGTTCACCACCGTCGGAGTTTGTGTGTACCAGGGAGCGTTGGGTTCACCACCGTGGGGTTGTGTATCAGGGGCATTATGTTCACCATCACCACCGTGGGAGTGTGTGTACCAGGGAGAGTTAGGTACACCATCCCCACCTTGGGAGTGTGTGTACCAGGGAGCGTTAGGTATACCATAACCACCGTGGGAGTGTGTGTACCAGGGAGCGTTAGGTTCACCGTCACCACCGTGGGAGTGCTTGTACCAGGGAGTGTTAGGTTCACCATCATGGGTGTCTGTGTGCCAGGGAGCGTTAAGTTCACCATCACCACCGTGGGAGTATGTGTACCAGGGAGTGTTAGGTTCACCATCACCACCGTGGGAGTGTGTGTACCAGGGAGCGTTAGGTTTACCATAACCACCGTGGGAGTGTGTGTACCAGGGAGCGTTAGGTTCACCATCACCACCGTGGTAGTTTGTGTCCCAGGGAGTGTTAGGTTCACCATCACCACCGTGGGAGTGTGTGTACCAGGGAGTGTTAGGGTCACCATCGTGGATGTCTGTGTGCCAGGGAGCGTTAGGTTCACCATCACCACCGTGGGAGTGTGTGTACCAGGGAGTGTTAGGTTCACCACCGTGGGAGTGTGTGTACCAGTGAACGTTAGGTTCACCATCAACACCGTGGGAGTGTGTGTACCAGGGAGTGTTAGGTTCACCATCACCACCGTGGGAGTCTGTGTACCAGGGAGTGTTAGTTTCACCATCGTGGGTGTCTGTGTGCCAGGGAGCGTTAGATTCACCATCACCACCGTGGGAGTGTATGTACCAGGGAGCGTTAGGTTCACCATCACCATCGTGGGAGTGTGTGTACCACATAGCGTTAGGTTCAACATCACTACAGTGGGAGTGTGTGTACCAGGGAGCGTTAGGTTCACCGTCACCACAGTGGGAGTGTGTGTACCATGGAGCGTGAGGTTTACCTTCACCACCGTGGGAGTGTGTGTACCAGGAAGCGTTATGTTCACCATCACCACCGTGGGAGTGTGTGTACCAAGGAGCGTTAGGTACACCATCACCACCTTGGGAGTGTGTGTACCGGGGAGCGTTAGGTTTACCATCACCACCGTGAGATTGTGTGTGTGGGAGCCAGTTAGGTTCACCGTCACCACCGTGGGAGTGCGTTGTACCAGGGAGCGTTAGGATCACCATCACCACCGTGGGAGTGTGTGTATCAGGGAGTGTGTACCAGGGAGCGTTAGGTTCACCACCGTGTGAGTGTGTGTACCAGGGAGCGTTAGGTTCACTGCCATGTGAGTGTGTGTACCTGGGAGCGTTAGGTTCACCATCAGCTCCGTGGGAGTGTGTGTACCACGGAGCGTTAGGTTCACCATCACTACCGTGGGAGTGTTTGTACCAGGAAGAGTTATGTTCACCATCACCACCGTGGGAGTGTGTGGACCTGGGAGCGTTAGGTTCACCATCACCACCTTGGGAGTGTGTGTACCAGGGAGCGTTAGGTTTACCATCACCACCGTGGGAGTGTGTGTACCAGGGGGCTTTAGGGTCACCATCTTGGGTGTCTGTGTACCAGGGAGCTTTAGGTTCACCATCACCACCTTGGGAGTGTGTGTACCAGGGAGCGTTAGGTTCACCATCACCACCGTGGAAGTGTGTGTACCAGGGAGTGTTAGGTTCACCATCACCCCCGTGGGAGTGTGTGTACCACGGAGTGTTAGGTTTACCATCGTGGGTGTCTGAGTGCCAGGGAGCGTTAGGTTCACCTTACATCACCACCGTGGGGAGTGTGTGTACCAGGGAGCGTTAGGGGTTCACCATCACCACCTTGGGGAGCAAGGTGTGTACCAGGAGCGTTAGGTTCACCTGTCACTACTGTGGGAGTGTGTGTGTGTACCACGGAGCGTTAGGCACACCACCACCGTGGGAGTGTGTGTACCAGGGAGTGTTAGGGTTCACAAACACCACCGTGGCAGTGTGTACCAGAGCGAAGTTCACCATAACCCCCGTGGGAGTGTGTGTACCAGGGAGCATTAGGTTCACCATCACCACCGTGGGAGTGTGTGTTCAATGGAGCGTTAGGTTCACCATCACCACCGTGGGATTGTGTGTACCAGGCAGCGTTAGGTTCACCATCACCACCTTGGGAGTGTGTGTACCAGGGAGATTTAGGGTCACCATCACCATCGTGGGAGTGTGTGTACCAGGGAGCGTTAAGTTCACCGCCGTGGGAGTGTGTGTACCAGTGAGCGTTAGGTTCACCATCACCACCGTGGGAGTGTGTGTACCAGGGAGTGTTAGGTTCACCATCGTGGGTTTCTGTGTACCAGGGAGCGTTAGGTTTACCATCACCACAGTGGGAGTGTGTGTACGAGGGAGCGTTAGCTTAACCGTCACCACCGTAGGAGTGTGTGTACCAGGGAGCGTTAGTTTCACCATCACCACCGTGGGAGTGTGTGTACCACGGAGCGTTACAGTCATCTTCACCACCGTGGGAGTGAGTGTACCAGGGAGCGTTAGGTTCACCATCACCACCGTGGGAGTGTTTGTACCAGGGAGCATTAGGTTCACCATCTTGGGTGTCTGTGTACCAGGGAGCTTTTTAGGTTCACCATCACCACCGTGGGAGTGTGTATAACAGGGAGTGTTAGTTTCACCATCGTGTCTGTGTGCCACGGGCGTTAGGTTCACCATCACCAGCGTGGTGTGTGTACCAGGGAGCGTTGGGTTCACCATCACCACCGTGAGAAGTGTGTGTACCAGGGAGGTTAGGTCACCATCACCATTGTGGGAGTGTGTGTACCAGGGGCGTTAGGTTCACCGCGGTGGGAGTGTGTGTACCAGGGCGTTAGGTTCACCGCAGTGGGAGTGTGTATGCCAGGGAGCGTTAGGTTCACCATCACCCCCGTGGAGTGTGTGTACCAGGGGTGTTAGTTTCACCATCGTGGGTGTCTGTGTACCAGGGAGGGTTAGGTTCACCATCACCACTGTGTGAGGTGTGTGTACCAGGGGCGTTAGGTTCACCATCACCACCGTGGGAGTGTGTGTACCACGTGCTTTAGGTACACCATCACCACCGTGGGAGTGTGTGTACCAGGGGTGGGTTCACCATATCCACCGTGGCAGTGGTGTGCCAGGGGCGTTAGGTTCACCATCACCACCGTGGAGTGTGTGTGCCAGGGAGTGTGGGTTCACCATCACCACCGTGGCAGTGTGTGTACCAGGGAGCGCTAGGTTCACCATCACCCCGTGGGAGTGTGTGTGTACCAGGGAGCATTAGGTTCACCATCACCACCGTGAAGTGTGTTCAATGGAGCGTTGGGTTCACCGTCACCACCGTGGGGAGTGTGTGTGCCAGGGCGTTAGGTTCACCATCCACCAGCGTGGGGTATGCCAGGGAGCGTTGGGTTCACCGTCACCATCGTGGGAGGGTGTGTACCAGGAAGTGTTATGTTCACCATCACCACCGTGGCAGTGTGTGTACCAGGGGCGTTAGGTTCACACCGTGGGGAGTGTGTGTGTACCAGGGAGCATTAGGTTCACCACCGTGGGGTGTGTGTACCAGGGGCGTTGGGTTCACCACGTGGGGTGTGTGTGTGTGCCAGGGAGCGTGGGTTCACCACCGTGGGGAGTGTGGTGTGTGTACCAGGCGTTAGGTTCACCACCGTGGGGAATGTGTGTGTGTACCAGGAGCGTGGGTTCACCGTGGGAGTGTGTGTACCAGGGCATTATGGTACCATCAACACCATGGGGAGTGTGTGTGGGGGCGTGGGTTCACCATCACCACCGTGTGAGAGTGTGTGCACCAGGGGCGTTGGGTTCACCATCACCATTGGGGGTGTGTGTGCCAGGGGGCGTTAGATTCACCATCAACACCGTGGGGTGTGTCTGTGCCGGGGAGCGATAGATTCACCATCACCATCGTGGGGGTGTGTTGTGCCAGGGAGCGTTGGGTTAAACCATCACCACCGTGGGAGTGTGTGTACCAGGGGTGTTAGGTTCCATCATCAAGACCGTGGCAGTGTGTGTGTGTTCAAGGGGCGTTAGGTTTACCACCGTGGGAGTGTGTGTGTACCAGGGAACGTGGTTCACCACTGTGGGAGTGTGTGTACCAGGGAGCATTTTTGTTCTGTCAACACATGAGGTGTGTATAGAAGGGAGCATTAGGTTCACCATCACCACATGTGAGTGTGTGCACCAGGGAGCGTTAGGTTCACCATCACCACCAAATGAAGTGTGTGTGTACCAGGGAGCGTTAGATTCACCATCACCACCGTGGGGTGTGTGTGCCAGGGGGCGTTGGGTTCCATCACCACCGTGGGGGAGTGTGTGTACCAGGGCGTTGGGTTCACCATCACCACCGTGGAGTGTGTGTTACCAGTGGTGGGTTCCACCATCACCACCATGAATGTGTGTTCCAGGAGAGGTTAGGTCACCATCATCATTAAGGTGTGTGTGTACCAGGGAGCGTTAGGTTCATCTCGCCGTGGAGTGTGTGTACCAGAGGCGTTAGGTTCACCATCACCCCCACCGTGGAGTGTGTACCAGGGCGTTAGGTTCACCATCACCCCGTGAGTGTGTGTACCAGGGGTGTTAGTTTCTGCATCGTGGAGTATGCGCGCACCAGGGAGCGTTAGGTTTGCCATCACCACAGTGGGGAGTGTGTGTACGAGGAGCGTTAGCTTCTGTCACCGTAGAGAATGTGTGTACCAAGGGGAGCGTTAGTTTCACCATCACCACCGTGGGGTATTTGTACCACAGGCGTTGGGGTCATCTTCACCACCGTGGGGTGAGTGTTACCAGGATTGTTGGGTTTCACCATCACCTCAGTAAGTGTGTGTACCAGGAAACGTGGGTTCACCATCGTGGGTGTGTGTAC
>NW_024746920.1:0-11392 GCF_018991925.1 Homarus americanus
GGTAAAGTCTTTGAGCTATGTCAAAGAGGAACGGAGCGAGTTGGAGGAAGGGTTTTGAATCTTTGAGCTTGAAATGTCAAAGTATTCATAGTAAGGAAGGATGAGCGTATCATAGGAGAGTTTTTAGTAATAGCAGCAGACAGATTTGAGCTTTTTTGTCAAATTATGAACGGAGACGAGAATGAGATATAGGCTGAATGGTTTCAGTCTTGAGTTAGGTCGATTTTATTGAGAATTGGATGTCACAGACGTTGGGTATGTTTTAATTTGTTTCTGAGAGTTGTGGGTCTTTCAGCTATGTCAGAGAAATGGAGAGAGTTGGAGGAAGAGTTTTGAATCTTTGAGCTTGAAATGTCAAAGTATTCGTAGTAAGGAAGGATGAGTGTATCGTAGGAGAGTTATTTAGTAATAGCAGGGGACAGATTTGAGCTTTGTCAAATTGTGAAAGGAGATGAGAGTGAGATATAGGTTGTTTGGTTTCAGTCTTGAGTTAGGTCGATAATGTTGACAGTGGCTGGTATAGAGGTTGGGTATGTTTGATTTGGTTTTGGAGAGTTGTGGTGTTATGAGAGGCTTTGTCTGGCGGGGGTGGGGGAGTTTGTGTTTGGGGATTGGCGGGGGTGGAGGTTGTATGTTGAGTTGAGGTGAATTACTTTTTTGCTTCGGGGGGGTTGTTGTGTGAGTGTGTATGCGTTTGCGTGGAAATGTAGTAAGGGGAGAGGGGGAGGGTTAGGATAATTGATATAAGGTCAGGTATGGTTCGGTTGTCGGGAGGAGGGGGGAGGAGAGGAGAGGAGGCGAGAGAGGAGAGAACTTTGGAGGTTGTTGGGATTTAATTTATAGTATGGAAGGATTCACTTGGGTGTGATATGATTTGTATTTGCTAATGAATGATTATTATTGATCATGGGTTTTTATTTATTTTTTTTTTTTATTTTTTGGGAGGGATTGTGAGTAAGATTGGGAGGGTGAAGTTTTTCTTTTGGGAGGATTGAAGGTGTTGATTAGTGACTGGATGGAGAGTTAGCATATTTATTTATTTTTTTTTTATAGGAGGGATTGTGAGTAAGGTTGGGTGGGTTAAGTTTTTCTTTTGGGAGGATTGTAGGTTTTGTTAGTGGTTGGCAGAGTTGGGTTAATCATTGCATTCTTTCTTTCCTTTGGCTAGTAAAGGACTTCTGCAATTGCGGTAGGCTCTTGCAGGTATTGTGAGTTCTGGCCCCATTCTTGAGGGAGAGGGTTTGTGTACAGGTACATTGCACCCCTCTCCGACCTTATTGGCTAAGGGAGGTGCCCATAAAACAGTGTAGGTAACATTCTTGAGGGAGAGGGCTTGCGTACAGGCACTGTGGAACTCTCCCCGACCTTATTGGCTAAGGGAAACGTACATGTCATCCGAGTTAGTATGGGATGGGTAAGTTAGGTATTTGTTTTGGGAGGAGTGATAGGGTGTGGTTAGTTCACGGTAGAATGGTTATTTTTTATTTTGTGTGGGCTTGCTAGTAACGGCTGGGTATGTTAGGTTTTTATTTTGGGAGGAGTGATAGGGTGTGGTTAGTTAATGGTAGAATGGTTATTTTTTATTTTGTGTGGGCTTGCTAGTAACGGCTGGGTATGTTAGGTTTTTATTTTGGGGATTATTTAGGGTCTTTCTTTTCTTTTTGTTTGAAGTGTTAGGTGCAGTTGGTGATTTGATTTTTTTTTTTCAGGTGGTCTTGAGTTTGAGTAGGTAGCGTGGGGTTTGGGTGAAGGGGAGGAGAATCGTTGGGTGAGGGTTAAGGAGAGGTTAGGTTTAATTTGGGGGGGAAATTTTTTTGGGTGTGGTTATAGGGAAGTTATTAATACAAGGGAGGTGGGAGGGGAGTGTTTGGTCTGTTTAGTATGGAGGGATTTCTGTCTCTGAATCTGCGTGGGAGTATGATGTTGTCGAAATAATCCTCCCATTGAGGGTAATTAGTGAGGAGTGATTCTATTTGTTTGTCACCTAGTTGTCTCCAGTAGATGTTAAGTGGGGGGACGGAGCTGAGTTCATGTAGATGACTATTTCGGGTGAAGGATGACCAGTTTGTGTTATGGATGAATCTTAGTGCTTTGTTTTGAATGACTTGAAGTTTCTTGGCGCTTGATGGTGGTGCTAGCTGGAGTGTGTTAGGTGCATAAGTCAATAGTGGGCGTATGAGGGCTTTGAATAGGTGTGTTTTGGTTTTGATTGATGCGGTTCTGAATCTGTATATATTCCCGAGTGTTTTCTTTGCGATCAAAGCCTTCATATTGGTGTGTAGTGTCATGGTGAGGGTGTTGTTGAATGTGACTCCTAGGATTGTGTTTGTTCGTTTGATAGTTATAGGTGAAGGGTAGGCGATGTAGGGGTTTAGGTAAATGTGACGTGGTTGTCGTCTTTTGGTGCTGAAGTAGGTGATTTGTGCTTTGTTCGGGTTGGTTTGTATTCGCCATCGGAGTTCCCATTGTGTAACTTGTTCGAGTTCCCTGTGTGCTTTGTCTGTTAGGTGATCAAGAGTTCTGTGTCTGACTAGTTGGGTTACATCGTCGGCGTACTGTATTGTCAGAGAGTCGATGTGTAAGGGGTCGGGTAAGTCGTTTGTGTAAAGAATGTATAGTGTTGGGGACAGGACTGATCCTTGTGGGACTCCTGCATGCAGTGTGAAGTGGTCAGAGTAGGCAGGTGTGACTTTTATCCTCATTTTTCTGTCTGTTAGGAAGTTACATAGTAATTGTTGTGATTTTTGAGGGAGGTTAAAATTGGTGCATATCTTGTACTTTAAACCATCGTGCCAAACTGTGTCGAAGGCTTTTTGTACGTCTTTTGTAATGAGTGCTATCTTGTATGCATCTTTGTTCATGTGGAGGTAGTTTGTGATTATATTGAGTGCGTCTTGAGTTGAGTGGTGTGCTCTGAAGCCGAACTGCTTGTAGGACAGTAGTTGTTCATCTTCAAGGTGGTATCTGAGGCGGGTGTTGTATAGTCTTTCAAAAGTTTTGCCTAAGACTTCTAGTATGCTGATCGGTCTGTAGTTTTGAGGATCTGTTGGGTTTTTGTTTGGTTTAGGTATCATGACGGCTGTGGCTGTCTTAAAGAGCTTTGGGAAGTATCCTGCAGCCAGTTGGGTGTTGTAGAGGTATGTAATGGCTGTGATTGTTTCTCGGGGCAGGTGCTTCAGGATTGCTTGACCAATATTGCTGTCACCTGGTGTTTTCTTTTTGGTTTTGTCCAGTGCTTGTGCGACTTCTGTTGGGGTGAAAGGAGCAGTGAGGGTGTGGTCCTGTGTGAGAGTGGAGGTATCTATTGTGTTGTCAGGAGTTGTTCTGTCGTGAAGTGTTTGCATGTGTGTGGTGATGTTGTTTATGTGGTTTAAGATGTACCTTTGTTGTGTGGGGGGGTGTGGGTGGAAAATGTGTTCCTAGTGTTGTTTTAGTGTTTGTGCTACGTCGGCTGGCTCATTGATTTTCCTACCATTTACTAGCAGGTGATCAAAGGGGAGTTTCGCAGTTCCTTTCAGCTTGGCGATCCTTTGCCAAAATTCTCGGGGGTTATGTGTTCTGTGTTCTTGGGCAGCCTCTACGAGTTTTGCCCAGTGAACCTCATGATCTTGACGGAGGCTATGGATGATGTGTGTTCTTAGTGTGGAGATGTCTGTGGAAACTGGTGCTAGGTTAAGTTTGTTTAGTTCGAATCGTGTCCTGTAGCAGTGAAGTAGGCGTTGAGTTCTTATGGAGGGTGTGAAGGAGTATTTTTTCTTGAACCGGTGTTTAGGAATGTGGGTATCTGCTATGGCGGTGATAGTGTTGAAAAGGTGTGTCCAAGTTTCCTCAATCATCCTAGTGGGTTGGTGTTCGAGGTTGAGAGTGTATTGTTGTTCAGAGAGTGTTTTCTTGAAGGCATCCCAATCTGCGTGTTGATACTGGTATTGAGGTGAGGTTGCTGGGAGGAGGATGGGATTGTTGGAGAGGTGAAGAGTGATGGGAATGTGGTCTGAGCCTGATAGGGGGCCGGGAGTGATGTAGTGTTGGAATTGGAGGGCAGGGGTGTTGGTGATGACGATGTCTGGAGTGCCTTTGCCGTGAGCAGCGTAGAATGTGGGGAAGAAAGGGCCAATGTGGTGAAGGTTTTTGTGAGTGACCAAAGCGTGTAGTTGTTGGCCATGGGGGTCGATGCGGCTGTGTTGGAATGCGGTGTGGTGTGCATTGAGGTCGGCCATTAGTATTACAGGTAGGTGTGAGTTGTTAAAGATGGAGTTTAGGTCTGTGAATGGGATACGCGAGTTAGGTCTTGAGTATGTTGTGCAGATGATAATCTGTCCGTGTTGAGTGTAGATCTTGGCGGCCATGAAGTGTTTGAAGGCAAAGTTGGTGATGAATTCGTGTTTCATGGAGGATCTGATGAGGATTGCAACGCCCTCGAATAGTTCGTGGGGTGATTGTCTGCTTGTGTAGCCGAAGTGCTTGATTTTGGTGTCTGTGCATATTGAGTTGAGGAGGAGGATGTCTGGGTTGTGTTCTTGTATGAGGAGAGAGATGGCATGTCTGTTTGAGTGATATGCTCTACAGTTGTATTGCATAATGATGATCATATTGTATAATTTGTTACTTATATGAGATTGAAATTCTGGGGTGCAGAGATGAGGTCTAACTTGTCGAGTGACTGTGAGCGAGGTCTGAGTGAGGTGTATGTAGGTGAGGGATGGGCGGTTACGTGACTGTGTGTGTCGGGGAGTCGGGAAGAGGAGTGGAGTGTGCTAGGTTCGTGTCGGGGTTGTTTCCTGTTTTCTTTGGGGTAGTGCCGAATAGATTTACTTTATTTATAGATTTAGTTGGATGTGTGTATTTTATAATTCTTTTGCAGTCAGGTGTGTAGGAAGAAAGGGGGGAGGTGTTTTTCCTCTTAGGCCTAGTGGTCTTGACCACCATTTCAGTGGGGGGATGGGCAGCCATTTTATTCTTGGGAGTCTGAGGTGTTAGGGGAAGATTGGGTTTGGTTCGGAGTTTGGAGGTTCGGGAGTTCATCGTAGTCGTGTGGGAAAAGTCAGGTGTAGGCAAGGTCAAGGTGGAGGGGTCGGGAGGTTTTCGACTGATTACTCCGGGGGGTGAGGTAACAGTAGGTTGGTGAGATAAGTCAGGTGTGGGCATGGCAGAAGTGGAGGGGCGGAGGGAGATTGCAGTGGCTTCTCTGGGGGGAGGGGGTGGCATGCTGGTCCGGTCGGGGATGGGGGCAGTGGGGGAGATGAGGTCGGGACCGGTTCTGAAGGAATCAGGAATGTGTATGGTAGGGAGGCCGTTCTCCCTCAAACCATCAATTGCCAGTTTCAGAAAAAGAGACCTGTTTCCGTTGCTTAGGGTATGTGCCAGAAGTATGATGGTGGTGATTTTTGCATCCATGTCGGAGGAGGGTGGGGGGGGCGGTCACGTTGTTGGTCCAGCAAGTGCGGGTGGGGAGGGCCGAGGCAGTAGGGAGTGAGTGGTGGGGAGGTGGAGGTGGTGCTGTAGGAGGTGATCGGCGGGGAGGGAGTGGTGTTGTGCTATTGTCGAGTCTAATTTTGCACTTGTTGCTGATGGCAGCGTGAGGGCCTTTGCAGTTGCAGCATTTTGTTACCGTGGCAGTGCAGTTTCGGTATGAGTGGCCTTGATTGGCACACTTTGAGCAAGTTATTGTATTACTGCAACGGTTGGTGTTGTGCCCGAATTGATAGCAATTGAAACATTGGTGTACCTGTATGTAGTGTTGGAATTCAATGTCTCTTGAGGGGATGATATTGCTGCCGATTTTAATTCCGTATGATTTTAATTTGATGGCGTCAGTTTGAGTAGCCGTAGTGATTTTTAACATGGGGAGAGTTCCCATCCGGGCTGCATATGTCATTTGGGGGGTGTTTTGTGAGTTGAGTTCTGTCAATAGGTTAGGGTTGTCAAGGATTTGAGGAATGACTTTTCTACATATGAGGGTGCATTTTGCGCGGTATTCGGGTGAACTGAGGACCGTTAGGCCATTGTCCCTCAGTCTGTTGTTCATTGCTGGGGAGTGGAATAGGTCGGCATCTTCATCAGTTTGTACAAATATTTTGATAATGTCGTCATTGGTGAAGGAACGGATCTGAAATATACATGTCAGCTGGAAAATAAGTGAGGCGAGGTCCATGCACGGTTGGATGGTACGGTCCACTTTGATTTTAATTGAAGGCATGTTAACTGTTTGAATTGGAGATTTATGGAGATCTCCCCTAACAGTCCCTAATTTCCTGCGCCCCTCACGTAGGGGAGGCCCTGCACTATCACAGGGGTCCCCAGGCGAATCGGCAGGCTGTGCTGTCCCTCCACCCTTCACACAAACACGCACTAGCGAGGTGTGGGGATAGAGGGCGTTTCCAGACGAATACTCCCCTGTACGTCAGCTGACAGGGGAATAGGTCCTTTCACGGCACGGAAGAGAAGGATTAGAGTAGAAGAAAAAGGTCTGAAAACTCACTGCCGACTCTCTCTTCACACCAAGCCCCTCAGCAGCATTCGGGGTTCCTAAGGGAGGTCCGATACTGTAGGAGAGGCTCAATGTGTTGATTGAATCAACAGAATTGTCAGTAGGAAAATGGCGGTTAGGAGCTTGGGTTTTCCAGGGTACGTGGGAAGGTGGGATAGGTCCAATGACTAGCCAATCAGCTGTGACTGTTCCTTCTCCGGCTTCCACTTCGCTCTGACTTCTACTGCTCCTGATTGCGACTGCTCCCGACTGCGACTGGCGACTCACTGACCACGTCTAGACTAGAAAATGCTAGTGACAGGGGGGAAGGAGGTTCAGAGGAAGAATAAAGATAGGATGGAAGTGAATTTTAGAAGGAGAGAACAGGTGCAGTGGCTAAACACCGCTTGCGTGAGGGAATATAAGATGGAGGCAGCCACAGCAACCCGCCTGGACGCGGCAGGGAGGCGACAAGACAAGGCCAGGCTAGCGTCAGGTCAAGCGTCAGGTGCGTGATGGGTTGGGCAATGGATGTTCAGTGCTTGGTCGGCTTGATTGTGTTTTGGTTTCTTGTGTGGAGGGGATGTCTTGGTCTTCTTAGCTTGATGTCGATTTTCTTCTCTCTCTCCTTCTCTTCTTGCTCTCTTGGAGTGTCCATTCGTTTGTGTTTGGGTCTTCTTGTTCGTCTTCCTCGTATTTTAAGTCCTCATAGGTGTGGAAGAATTCAGAGAGGGAGAGGTTGACCACGTGGGCTTCAGCACCACGGGCCGCGTGGGCTTCAGCACCACGGGCCACGTGGTGTTCTTGGTTCTGTGTGGTGGGCAGCTTCTGTTGAGTTTTCTTTTCTTGGTTTTTCTTTACTGCTGGTTTTTTCTTTTCTTGGGAGCGTACAGCAAGGAGGGCCTCTTTGTAGCTCAGTTTTTTCGCAAGACGAGCCTTGGCTACCCTGCATTCCTCCTTCCATCTGGGACAGGTCCGGTCGGCGGAGGAGTGTGGGCCACCACAGGCAGCGCATTTTTTCTCTGTGTTGGGGCAGACCGTGTAGCGGTGTCCAGGGCTGCCACACATGGAGCAGGTGTCTTCCTGCGCCTCACACTTGTTTACAGTGTGTCCATAGTGCTGGCATTTGTAACACCGTTTCGGTCTGCAGTAGGGCTTGACTGGCACAGTTACCCACGCCAGTTGAGCTTCCTTGGGTAGGGTGGAGTGGTGTCCGATGAGGGCAGTGGTGTCGGACAGCTTTTTCACAACTTGGAGCTGCTGCTCCTTGAGGAGCTCACTCAGCTCTGCTTTGTCCATGTGGGCAATTTCGGCGTGGAGATTACACCCAGCTTCAAGTTGTCCCACATGAAGGCAAACATTTTAAAAGGAATGCCGTTGATGTCTGGGATCTCCGCGAGTTGAGCGGGCATGCCCATCTCGGCGAAGGTGATCTTGATGTCACCATGGAGCTTTAGGCGTTCTACCTTGGTGACCCCCACGATCCCATTAGCTTCGAAAAACTTCTGGAGAACTAGGAGGTTTAGTTTCTTGGGGCAGGTCGGCGTGTCCGGACGTATCCGCGCCACGTTAACAAACTCGTAACCGTTCATGGTGAGGGAGAGAGAGTGTCTAGAAAATAGAACTAGAAAATTGCTAGTGACAGGGGGGAAGGAGGTTCAGAGGAAGAATAAAGATAGGATGGAAGTGAATTTTAGAAGGAGAGAACAGGTGCAGTGGCTAAACACCGCTTGCGTGAGGGGGTAGGCAAAATGCCCTTGAGGGTGCAACAACAACAATCAGGACGAGGCAGAGGGAGGGCGGGAGCAGGTCCGGGCAAGCAAAGGGCCAACGCGGGTGTTCTGATTGTCGTCTTAGCAGGCAGTGTTGGTAAAACGTAGGAAGAACCGCCCCGCCACGGCGGCGGCGCAAGCCGAGAAACGCAGGTGGACGGACGCACAGGCAGCACACGATCAAATCAAACAGAGAAGGTGAAAATATAGAAATTTGCTAGTCGTAGGGTTGTTTGGAGAGAGATGAAGGTAAAATCTTTGAGCTATGTCAAAGAGGAACGGAGCGAGTTGGAGGAAGGGTTTTTGAATCTTTGAGCTTGAAATGTCAAAGTATTCATAGTAAGGAAGGATGAGCGTATCGTAGGAGAGTTTTTAGTAATAGCAGCAGACAGATTTGAGCTTTTTTGTCAAATTATGAACGGAGACGAGAATGAGATATAGGTTGAGTGGTTTCAGTCTAGAGTTAGGTCAATTTTATTAAGAATTGGATGTCACAGACGTTGGGTATGTTTGATTAGGTTCTGAGAGTTGTGGGTCTTTTAGCTATGTCAGAGAGAAATGGAGAGAGTTGGAGGAAGAGTTTAGAATCTTTGAGTTTGAAAAGTCAAAGTATTCGTAGTGAGGAAGGATGAGTGTATCGTAGGAGAGTTGTTTAGTAATGGCAGGAGGCAGATTTGAGCTATGTCAAATTGTGAACGGAGATGAGAGTGAGATATAGGTTGTTAGGTTTCAGTCTTGAGTTAGGTCGATTTTGGTAAGGTGGCTTTGTCTGGCGGGGGGGGGATGTTGTGTTTGGAGATTGGTTGAGGGAGGGGGGGAGTTTGTGTTTGGGGATTGATGGGGGTGGCGGTTGTATGTTAATTTAAGGTGAATTAAAATTGCTTAAGGGGGGTTGTTGTGTGAGTGTGTATGTGTTTGCATGTAAATGTAAGGGGAGAGAGGGAGGGTTAGGATAATGTTATAAGGTCAGGTATGGTTCGGTTGTCCGGAGGAGGGGGGAGGAGAGGAGAGGAAAAGGGAGGCGAAAGGGGGAAAGGGGGGCTTTGGAGGTTCTTGGGTTAATTTATGGTATGGTAGGATTTCTTAGGAATGATATGTTTTGTGTTGCTAATGAATAGTTGTATTGCGTCATATGTTTTTATTTATTTTTTTATTTATTTTATTTATTTATTTATTTTTTTTTTTATTAGGAGGGTCAAAGGGGCTTGTTAGAAAGGTCGGGTATATTAAGTTTTTATCTTGGGAGGATTGTAGGTATTGATTTCTAAGAGGGGTTGTGAGTAAGGTTTGGTGGGTTAAGTTTTTCTTTTGGGAGGATTGTAGGTTTTGTTAGTGGTTGGCAGAGTTGGGTTAACTTTTTTTTTTTTTTTTTTTTTTATTATAGGAGGGATTATGGAAGTATTAAGGTTGAATTGGGTTAAGTTTTTCTTTTGGGAGGATTGTAGGTTTTGTTAGTGGTTGGCAGAGTTGGGTTAATTATTGCATTCTCTCTTTCTTGCAGGTATTGTGAGTTCTGGCCCCATTCTTGAGGGAGAGGGTTTGTGTACAGGTACATTGCACCCCTCCCCGACCTTATTGGCTAAGAGAGGCGTTCAATGTCGTCTGCAATTTGGTACCGTTTTTATTAGGTACACCTCTCCTACCTTATTGGCTAAGGGAGGTGCCCATAAAACAGTGTTGGTAACATTCTTGAGGGAGGGCTTGCGTACAGGCACTGTGGAACTCTCACCGACCTTATTGGCTAAGGGAAACGTACATGTCATCTGAGTTAGTATGGGATGGGTAAGTTAGGTATTTGTTTTGGGAGGAGTGATAGGGTGTGGTTAGTTAATGGTAGAATGGTTATTTTTATTTTGTGTGGGATTGCTAGTAACGGCTGGGTATTAGGTTTTTGTTTTGGGAGGAGTGATAGGGTGTGGTTAGTTAGTGGTAGAATGGTTATTTTTTATTTTGTGTGGGATTGCTAGTAATGGCTGGGTACATTAGGTTTTTATTTTGGGGGGATTGTTAGGTTTTTTTTTCTTTTCTTTTCTTTTTTTAGAGTGTTAGTGCAGGTTGAGTGGGTTAGTTTTTTTTTTTTGTCGGAGTGGTCTTGAGTTTGAGTTGGTGGCGTGGGGTTTGGAGTGAGGGGGGGGAGGAGGGAATTGGTCTTAAGTTAGGTTAGGTTGATTGGGTTAGGTTAGGTGGGAATCGGTGGGTGTGGGCTGAGGAGAGGTTAGGTTATTAGGTTAGGTTGATTTGTTTAGGTTGGGTGGGAATCGTTGGGTGAGGGTTAAGGAGAGGTTAGGTTTAATTTGGGGGGAAATTGTTGGGTGTGGTTATAGGGAAGATATTAATATAAGGGAGGTGGGAGGGGAGTGTTTGGTCTGTTTAGTACTTAAAGATGGAAACAGGGGGAGGTGTTCTTCCTCTTTGGTCTAGGGGTCTTGACAACTAGTTCTGTGGGGGGATGGGCTGCCATTTTATTCTTGGGAGTCTGGGGTGTTAGGGGAGGATCGGGTTTGGTTTGGGTGTTCGTGGTCCGGGAGTTCAACGTAGTCAGGTGGGAGAAGTCGGGTGTAGGCAAGGTCGAGGTGGAGGGGCCGGTGTGTTTTGGACTGATTAGTTTGGGGGGTGAGGCAATGGTAGAATGGTGAGATAAGTCAGGTGTGGCAATGGTAGAAGTGGAGGGGAGGAGGGAGACAGTGGATTCTCTGGGGGGTGGGGGGGGCATGTTGGTCCGGTCGGAGATGGGGGCAGTGGGGAAGATGAGGTCAGGACCGATTCTGAAGGAGTCAGGAATGTTTATGGTAGGGAGGCCGTTAGCCTTCAAACCCTCAATTACCAGTTTTAGAAAAAGTGATCTGTTACCGTTGCTTAGGGTATGTGCCAGAAGTATGATGGTGGTGATTTTTGCGTCAGTGTCGGGGGACGGGAGGGGGGCGGTCAGGTTGTTGGTCCAGCAAGTGCGGGTGGGGAGAGTCGTGGGAGTAGGGAGTGAGTGGTGGGGCGGAGGAGGTGGTGCTGTGTGAGGTGAGGGTCGGCGGGGAGGGATTGGTGTTGTGCTGTTGTCGAGTCTGATTTGGCACTTGTTGCTGACGGCAGAGTGTGGGCCTTTACAATTGCAGCATTTAGTAACAGTGGCAGTGCAGTTTCTGTATGAGTGGCCTTGATT
>NW_024746921.1:0-13607 GCF_018991925.1 Homarus americanus
GACTTGCAGGGCTGTGTAGGAATGATTGAAGGACTTGTAGTGTGGTGTAGGAGTGAGGGAAGGACTTGTAGTGTGGTGTAGGAGTGAGGGAAGGACTTGCAGTATTGTGTATGAATGAGGGAAGGACTTGTAGTGTGGTGTATGCGTGAGGGAAGGATTTGTAGCTTGGTATATGAGTGATGGAAGGACTTGTAGTGTGGTGTAGGAGTGAGGGAAGGACTTGTAGTGTGGTGTAGGAGTGAGGGAAGGACTTGTAGAGTTGTGTATAAGTGAGGGAAGGACTTGTGGTGTTGTGTAGGAGTGAGAGAAGGACCTGCAGTGTTGTGTAGGAGTGAGGGAAGGACTTGCAGTATTGTGTAGCAGTGAGGGAAGGACTTGTAGTGTGGTGTATGAGTGAGGAAAGGACTTGCAGTATTGTGTAGGAGTGAGGGAAGGACTTGTAGTGTGGTGTATGAGTGAGGAAAGGACTTGCAGTATTGTGTAGCAGTGAGGGAAGGACTTGTAGTGTGGTGTATGAGTGAGGAAAGGACTTGCAGTATTGTGTAGGAGTGAGGTAAGGACTTGTATTGTGGTGTAGGAGTGTGGAAAGTACTTGCAGTATTGTGTAGGAGTGAGGGAAGGCCTTGTAGTGTGGTGTATGAGTGGGGGAAGGATTTGCAGTGTGGTGTAGGGGTGACGGAAGGACTTGTAGTGTTGTGTATGAGTGAGGGAAAAACTTGTATAGGAGTGACCATATTGACTTGTGGCGTTGCGAAGCTTATAACTTCTAATACACTGTTGTAATCTTTTATGTCGATTTGTAACTAGACAGTCAGGAAGTATTTTGTTCAACTTAATATTTTGGACTTTAGTTTCATCTTCATTTGCAAAACAAAATATTTTATTCTTCCTGGTAGTGAAATACAAGATGTTAGTTTAAGATTTTACTGAAAAATTAAGTAATTATTACAGCTTTACAACTTACTTGTATCCAATGAGTATTTCCTGTGGGCAAACTTTTGAAATTGTAAAAAAAAAAAAGATTGTATTTGTTGTAAATGTTCTGAGACAATATGTCACTCCTAGGGACTATGTGACGCCCTCAGGGCTTATATGCCGCCGCCATGGACTGTTTGGCTAATTAGGGCTGTGTGATGATCATAGGTGGTTGTATAATGGATTTAAGGACTATGTAAGGTTGTCAGGGGTAGTCTGATCCAACCAGAGGCTGTTTGTGGCTATATTGTGAATATCAACTTGGAGATGTGTGAGGCTCTTAGAGAGCTACTGTACTTGTGACTCAGGGGGTTAATTGATGCTCCTAATGTCTGTGTACAGAAAAAGATGAATATATCCTAAATAAGTCAGTCTACCCGACATGACAGGAAGTTGTATTGTGTATAATATTTACTGTTGGTTCGACAAGTCTTTATAAACGGTGTATTGAAAGTTTATCTACTGATTACTGTAGGACTGAGGGAAGGACATGCAATATTGTGTATTATTGAGGGAAGGACTTCAGTATTGTGTAGGAATGAGGGAAGGACTTGTAGTGTTGTGTAGAACCTACGGAAGGACATGTAGTGATGTTCGTAAATGAGAGAAGGACTTGCTGACCTAATGAATGAGAGGAGGACTTACTGACCTGCTAATTAGTGAGAGGAGGACTTCCTGACCTGCTAATTAGTGAGAGGAGGACTTACTGACCTGCTAATTAGTGAGAGGAGGACTTACTGACCTACTAAGCAGTGAGAGGAGGACTTACTGACCTACTAAGCAGTGAGAGGAGGACTTACTGACCTACTAAGGAGTGAGAGGACTTACTTACTGACCTACTAAGGAGTGAGAGGAGGACTTACTGACCTACTAAGCAGTGAGAGGAGGACTTACTGACCTACTAAGGAGTGAGAGGAGGATTTACTGACCTACTAAGGAGTGAGAGGAGGACTTACTGACCTACTAAGAAGTGAGAGAAGGACTTACTGACCTACTAAGAAGTGAGAGGAGGACTTATTGACCTACTAAGGAGTGAGAGGAGGATTTACTGACCTACTAAGGAATGAGAGAAGGACTTACTGACCTACTAAGAAGTGAGAGGAGGACTTATTGACCTATTAAGAAGTGAGAGGAGGATTTACTGACCTACTAAGGAGTGAGAGGAGGACTTACTGACCTACTAAGAAGTGAGAGGAGGACTTATTGACCTATTAAGGAGTGAGAGGAGGAATTACTGACCTAAGGAGTGAGGAGGAGGAGGATTTGCAGTGTTTTATTTGAGTGAGGGAAAGACATGCAATGTTGTGTAGGATAAGGGAAGGACTTGCTGTGTGTGGGAGTGAGGGTAGGATGCAATGTGTTGTGTAGGATTGAGGGAATGACTTACTGTGTTTTGTAGGAGTGAAGGAAAGACAAACAGCGTTGTGTAGTATGAGGGAAGGACTCATTGTGATGTATAGGAGTTTGAGAAGGACTCGCTATGACGTGTAGGAGTGAGGGAAGGACTCGCTGTGATGTGAAGGAGTGAGGGGAGGTCTCACTGTGATGTGTAGGAGTGTGGGAAGGACTCACTGTGATGTGTAGGAGTGTGGGAAGGACTCACTGTGATGTGTAGGAGTGAGGGAAGGACTCGCTGTGATGTGAAGGAGTGAGGGGAGGTCTCACTGTGATGTGTGGGTGTGAGGAAGGCCTCGCTGTGATGTGTGGGAGTGGGGAAGGTCTCACTGTGAGGTGTAGGGTGAGGGAAGGACTCACTGTGATGTGTAGGTGTGAGGGAAGGACTCACTGTGAGGTGTAGGAGTGAGGAAAGGAGTGACTGTGAGGTGTAGGAGTGAGGGAAGGACTGCCTGACTGAGGTGTAGGAGTGAGGGAAGGACTGACTGAGGTGTAGGAGTGAGGGAAGGACTGATTGTGAGGTGTAAAGTGAAGGGCTTCTGTCTCACCAATGAGGCAGACTACTGGTGATGATGTCATTGCTCTTGTGGTCTGTTCCACCATTGACGTAGGCTACTAGTGGTGACGTCACTGCTGTGGTCCACCAATGGAATGCCTAAAGTGACTTCAGCTCGCTTAAAATGCAGAGAACTTGTGACATAATGTTACAAGCAAGTTGTAATCATTTAATAAGAACTGAAAATTACCGTAAATTCTTAAACTAGCATCCTTTAATCCAGTGCCAGCAAGAGTAAAATAGTTCGTTATACAAGTGGAAATAAAACTGAAGTACAAAATAAGTCAACAATGTCATAACATTGTTGAAGTTACGATATTTTGTACAGTAGTTTCATCTTCATTTGTATAACACAATGTTTTACTCTAGCTGGCACAGCACTGAAATAAAAGATGCCAGTTTAAGAATTTACCTTAATTATCCGTTATTTATTTATTACGTATTCACAACTTACTTTGTAACCAATGAATTTTTCCTCTGGACAAACTTTTGTAATTGTATATTGTTTTTGTTTTTCAAATGTTACACATATTAAAAATTAATTACAAGGCAGTGTATCTTCAAGGGGATAAGTGATGTTTGTGGCAACTTGGGGGATGTGTGAGGCTCTTAAGAGCTATCTGTGTATGGGGAGGCTGATTGATTCTCCGCTAAGATCTACATGATGGTTCTAGGGGGCTTATAAGTAGGTAGTTGAGTACAGCTAGTAAGGGCTATGTGATTACACTAAAGGCTGTCTGTCACTGCTAGGGACAGTGATGCTGCCAAGGGCTTGGTGCCGAGGCTTGTCTGAGCCCCCTACTATAGAGATAGGCGAGACACGTCGACCAAGGTACACTGGTAGCCTTGCTTGGTCCAGGTTGGATCGCCTTTATGGGACCCTGTGTACACAGGTTGTAGTACCATAAAGGCAACCTGACCTAGCAGTAACCTGGTGTCAATCATTACAATAAATATTTGTATCGTAACTTAATGTGTCGTATAAATGAAAAAAAATACTCTTTGTTTATAATAATCCTAATAAAAAGTTGAAAACAAATGGGTTCCAAAGGCAAAAATAATAAGAGCCAATTTTTATACTTCCCGAAAAGTAGAAAATCTACGTCACCGAAAAATAGATACTTACGATCTTTTGAGAATTAGCAAAATCGTAAGTTATTTTGTTCTCTTAAGTTCGAACTTACGACAATTAAAAAGATCGTTAATTCGGATTCTCAAAAGATCGTAAGTATCTACTTTTCGGGAAAGTAGATAATCTACTTTTCGGGAAAGTAGATTATCGATTTTTTGGGGAAGTAGATTATCGATTTTTGGGAAAATATTACCTAATTTTCTGAAAATAGATTATCATAGAAAACGGGAAATTTGTATAACAGAAAATGGGAAATATCTACTTTCCGCGAAAGTTGGTTATCTACTTTCCCGAAAAGTAGATTATCTACTTTCCCGAAAAGTAGATTATCGACTTTTCGGGGAAGTAGATTATCGACTTTTTTGGTAAAATATTACCTACTTCTAAGAAGTAGATTATCATAGAAAACGGGAAATTTGTATCACAGAAAATGGGAAATATCTACTTTCCGCGAAAGTTGGTTATCTACTTTCCCGAAAAGTAGATTATCTACTTTTCAGGAAAGTAGATTATCGACTTTTTGGGGAAGTACATTATCGACTTTTTGCGAAATATTACCTTATTTTCCGAAGTAGATTATCATAGAAAACGGGAAATTTATATCATAGAAAATGGGAAATATCTACTTTCCGGGAAAGTTGGTTATCTACTTTCCTGAAAAGTAGATTATCTACTTTTCGGAAAAGTAGATTATCGACTTTTTGGTAAAATATTACCTACTTTTAAGAAGTAGATTATCATAGAAAACGGGAAATTTGTATCACAGAAAATGGGAAATATCTACTTTCCGCGAAAGTTGGTTATCTACTTTCCCGAAAAGTAGATTATCTACTTTTCAGGAAAGTAGATTATCGACTTTTCTGGGAAGTAGATTATCGACTTTTTGGTAAAATATTACCTACTTTTAAGAAGTAGATTATCATAGAAAACGGGAAATTTGTATCACAGAAAATGGGAAATATCTACTTTCCGGGAAAGTAGATTATCGACTTTTTAGTAAAATATTACCTACTTTTAAGAAGTAGATTATCATAGAAAACGGGAAATTTGTATCACAGAAAATGGGAAATATCTACTTTCCGCGAAAGTTGGTTATCTACTTTCCCAAAAAGTAGATTATCTACTTTTCAGGAAAGTAGATTATCGACTTTTCGGGGACGTAGATTATCGACTTTTTAATAAAATATTACCTACTTCTAAGAAGTAGATTATCACAGAAAACGGGAAATTTGCCCACAGAAAATGGGAAATATCTACTTTCCGCGAAAGTTGGTTATCTACTTTCCCGAAAAGTAGATTATCTACTTTTCAGGAAAGTAGATTATCGACTTTTCGGGGAAGTAGATTATCGACTTTTTGGTAAAATATTACCTACTTTTGAGAAGTAGATTATCATAGAAAACGGGAAATTTATATCATAGAAAATGGGAAATATCTACTTTCCGGGAAAGTTGGTTATCTACTTTCCTGAAAAGTAGATTATCTACTTTCCTGAAAAGTAGATTATCGACTTTTCGGGGAAGTAGATTATCGACTTTTTAATAATATATTTCCTACTTTTAAGAAGTAGATTATCATAGAAAACGGGAAATTTGTATCACAGAAAATGGGAAATATCTACTTTTCGGGAAAGTTGGTTTTCTACTTTCTCGAAAAGTAGATTATCTACTTTTCGGGAAAGTAGATTATCGACTTTTCGGGGAAGTAGATTATCGACTTTTTAGTAAAATATTACCTACTTTTCAGAAGTAGATTATCATAGAAAACGGGAAATTTGTATCACAGAAAATGGGAAATATCTACTTTCCGCGAAAGTTGGTTATCTACTTTCCCGAAAAGTAGATTATCTACTTTTCAGGAACGTGGATTATCGACTCTTCGGGGAAGTAGATTATCGACTTCTTGGTAAAATATTACCTACTTTTAAGAAGTAGATTATCATAGAAAACGGGAAATTTGTATCACAGAAAATGGGAAATATCTACTTTCCGGGAAAGTTGGTTGTCTACTTTCCCGAAATGTAGATTATCGACTTTTCGGGGAAGTAGATTATCGACTTTTTGGTAAAATATTACCTACTTCTCAGAAATAGATTATCATAGAAAACGGGAAATTTGTATCACAGAAAATGGGAAATATCTACTTTCCGCGAAAGTTGGTTATCTACTTTCCCGAAAAGTAGATTATCTACTTTTCAGGAAAGTAGATTATCGACTTTTTGGGGAAGTAGATTATCTACTTTTTGCGAAATATTACCTTGTTTTCCGAAGTAGATTATCATAGAAAACGGGAAATTTATATCATAGAAAATGAGAAATATCTACTTTCCGGGAAAGTTGGTTATCTACTTTCCCGAAAAGTAGATTATCTACTTTTCAGGAAAGTAGATTATCGACTTTTCGGGGAAGTAGATTATCGACTTCTTGGTAAAATATTACTTACTTTTAAGAAGTAAATTATCATAGAAAACGGGAAATTTGTATCACAGAAAATGGGAAATATCTACTTTCCGGGAAAGAAGGATATCTACTTTCCCGAAATGTAGATTATCGACTTTTCGGGGAAGTAGATTATCGACTTTTTGGTTAAAATATTACCTACTTTTAAGAAGTAGATTATCATAGAAAACGGGAAATTAGTATCACAGAAAATGGGAAATATCTACTTTCCGGGAAAGTAGATTATCTACTTTTCAGGAAAGTAGATTATCGACTTTTTGGGGAAGTAGATTATCGACTTTTTGCGAAAGTAGATTATCGACTTTAGTAAATATTACCTGCTTTTAAGTAGATTATCATAAAACGATAAATTTGTCACAGAAAATGGGAAATATCTACTTTTCCGAAAAGTAGATTATCTACTTTTCGGGAAAGTAGATTATCGACTTTTTGGGGAAGTAGATTATCGAGTTTTGGGAAATATTACCTAATTTTCCGAAGTAGATTATCATAGAAAACGGGAAATTTATATCATAGAAAATGGGAAATATCTACTTTCCGGGAAAGTTGGTTATCTACTTTTCCGAAAAGTAGATTATCTACTTTTCGGGAAAGTAGATTATCGACTTTTTGGGGAAGTAGATTATCGAGTTTTGGGAAATATTACCTAATTTTCCGAAGTAGATTATCATAGAAAACGGGAAATTTGTATCACAGAAAATGGGAAATATCTACTTTCCGGGAAAGTTGGTTATCTACTTTCCCAAAAAGTAGATTATCTACTTTTCGGGAAAGTAGATTATCGACTTTTCAGGAAAGTAGATCATCGATTTTTTGGGAAATATTACGTAATTTTGCGAAGTAGATTATCATAGAAAACGGGAAATTTGTATAACAGAAAATGGGAAATATATACTTTCTGGGAAAGTTGGTTATCATAAAAGTAGATTATCTTTCAGAAAATGGAATTATCTTTGGGGAAGTAGATTATCGACTTTTTGCGAAATATTACCTTATTTTCCGAAGTAGATTATCATAGAAAACGGGAAATTTATATCATAGAAAATGAGAAATATCTACTTTCCGGGAAAGTTGGTTATCTACTTTCCCGAAAAGTAGATTATCTACTTTTCAGGAAAGTAGATTATCGACTTTTCGGGGAAGTAGATTATCGACTTCTTGGTAAAATATTACGTACTTTTAAGAAGTAGATTATCATAGAAAACGGGAAATTTGTATCACAGAAAATGGGAAATATCTACTTTCCGCGAAAGTTGGTTATCTACTTCCTGAAAAGTAGATTATCTACTTTTCAGGAAAGTAGATTATCGACTATTTGGGGAAGTAGATTATCGACTTTTTGCGAAATATTACCTTATTTTCCGAAGTAGATTATCATAGAAAACGGGAAATTTATATCATAGAAAATGGGAAATATCTACTTTCCAGGAAAGTTGGTTATCTACTTTCCCGAAAAGTAGATAATCTACTTTTCAGGAAAGTAGATTATCGACTTTTCAGGAAAGTAGATTATCGACTTTTTGCGAAATATTACCTTATTTTCCGAAGTAGATTATCATAGAAAACGGGAAATTTGTATCACAGAAAATGGGAAATATCTACTTTCCGCGAAAGTTGGTTATCTACTTCCCGAAAAGTAGATTATCTACTTTTCAGGAAAGTAGATTATCGACTTTTTGGGAAAGTAGATTATCGACTTTTTGCGAAATATTACCTAATTTTAAGAAGTAGATTATCATAGAAAACGGGAAATTTGTATCACAGAAAATGGGAAATATCTACTTTCCGCGAAAGTTGGTTATCTACTTTCTCGAAAAGTAGATTATCTACTTTTCGGGGAAGTAGATGATCGACTTTTTAGTAAAATATTACCTACTTTTCAGAAGTAGATTATCATATAAAACGGGAAATTTGTGTCACAAAAAAATGGGAAATATCTACTTTCCGCGAAAGTTGGTTATATACTTTCCCGAAAAGTAGATTATCTACTTTTCAGGAAAGTAGATTATCGACTTTTTTGGGAAGTAGATTATCGACTTTTTGCGAAATATTACCTTATTTTCCGAAGTAGATTATCATAGAAAACGGGAAATTTGTATCACAGAAAATGGGAAATACCTGCTTTCCGCGAAAGTTGGTTATCTACTTTCCCGAAAAGTAGATTATCTACTTTTCAGGAAAGTAGATTATCGACTTTTCGGGGAAGTAGATTATCGACTTCTTCGTAAAATATTACCTACTTTTAAGAAGTAGATTATCATAGAAAATGGGAAATTTGTATTACAGAAAATGGGAAATATCTACTTTCCAGGAAAGTTAGTTATCTACTTTCCCGAAAAGTAGATTATCTACTTTTCAGGAAAGTAGATTATCTACTTTTCGGGGAAGTAGATTATCGACTTTTTAGTCAAATATTTCCTACTTTTCAGAAGTAGATTATCATAGAAAACGGGAAATTTGTATCACAGAAAATGGGAAATATCTACTTTCCGCGAAAGTTGGTTATCTACTTTCCCGGAAAGTAGATTATCTATTTTTCAGGAAAGTAGATTATCGATTTTTTGGGGAAGTAGATTATCGACTTTTTGCGAAATATTACCTTATTTTCCGAAGTAGATTATCATAGAAAACGGGAAATTTGTATCACAGAAAATGGGAAATATCTACTTTCCGCGAAAGTTGGTTATCTACTTCCGGAAAGTAGATTATCTATTTTTCAGGAAAGTAGATTATCGATTTTTTGGGGAAGTAGATTATCGACTTTTTGCGAAATATTACCTTATTTTCCGAAGTAGATTATCATAGAAAACGGGAAATTTGTATCACAGAAAATGGGAAATATCTACTTTCCGCGAAAGTTGGTTATCTACTTTCCGGAAAAGTAGATTATCTACTTTCTAAGAAAGTAGATTATCGACATCTCGGGGAAGTAGATTATCGACTTTTTGGTAAAATATTACCTACTTTTAAGAAGTAGATTATCATAGAATACGGGAAATTTGTATCTCAGAAAATGTGAAATATCTACTTTCCGCGAAAGTTGGTTATCTACTTTCCCGAAATGTAGATTATCTACTTTTCGGGAAAGTAGATTATCGACTTTTCGGGGAAGTAGATTATCGACTGTTTAGTAAAATATTTCCTACTTTTCAAAAGTAGATTATCATAGAAAACGGGAAATTTGTATCACAGAAAATGGGAAATGTCTACTTTCCGCGAAAGTTGGTTATCTACTTTAACGAAAAGTAGATTATCTACTTTTCAGGAAAGTAGATTATCGACTTCTCTGGGAAGTATATTATCGACTTTTTGGTAAAATATTACCTACTTTTAAGAAGTAGATTATCATAGAAAACGGGAAATTTGTATCACAGACAATGGGAAATATCTACTTTCCGCGAAAGTTTGTTATCTACTTTCCCGAAAAGTAGATTATCTACTTTTCAGGAAAGTAGATTATCGACTTTTTGGGGAAGTAGATTATCGACTTTTTGCGAAATATTACCTTATTTTCCGAAGTAGATTATCATAGAAAACGGGAAATTTATATTATAGAAAATGGGAAATATCTACTTTCCGGGTAAGTTGGTTATCTACTCTCTCGAAAAGTAGATTATCTACTTTTCGGGAAAGTAGATTATCGACTTTTCGGGGAAGTAGATTATCGACTTTTTAGTAAAATATTACCTACTTTTAAGAAGTAGATTATCATAGAAAACGGGAAATTTGTATCACAGAAAATGGGAAATATCTACTTTCCGGGAAAGTTGGTTATCTACTTTCTCGAAAAGTAGATTATCTACTTTTCGGGAAATTAGATTATCGACTTTTCGGGGAAGTAGATTATCGATTTTTAGTCAAATATTTCCTACTTTTCAGAAGTAGATTATCATAGAAAACGGGAAATTTGTATCACAGAAAATGGGAAATATCTACTTTCTGCGAAAGTTGGTTATCTACTTCCCGAAAAGTAGATTATCTACTTTTCAGGAAAGTAGATTATCGACTTTTCGGGGAAGTAGATTATCGACGTTTTGCGAAATATTACCTTATTTTCCGAAGTAGATTATCATAGAAAACGGGAAATTTATATCATAGAAAATGGGAAATATCTACTTTCCGGGAAAGTTGGTTATCTACTTTCCCGAAAAGTAGATTATCTACTTTTCAGGAAAGTAGATTATCGACTTTTTGGGGAAGTAGATTATCGACTTTTTGCGAAATATTACCTTATTTTCCGAAGTAGATTATCATAGAAAACGGGAAATTTGTATCACAGAAAATGGGATATATCTACTTTCCGCGAAAGTTGGTTATCTACTTTCCCGAAAAGTAGATTATCTTCTTTTCAGGAAAGTAGATTATCGACTTTTTGGGAAAGTAGCTTATCGACTTTTTGGTAAAATATTACCTACTTTTAAGAAGTAGATTATCATAGAAAACGGGAAATTTGTATCACAGAAAATGGGAAATATCTACTTTCCGGGAAAGTTGGTTATCTACTTTCTCGAAAAGTAGATTATCTATTTTTCAGGAAAGTAGATTATCGATTTTTTGGGGAAGTAGATTATCGACTTTTTGCGAAATATTACCTTATTTTCCGAAGTAGATTATCATAGAAAACGGGAAATTTGTATCACAGAAAATGGGAAATATCTACTTTCCGCGAAAGTTGGTTATCTACTTTCCGGAAAAGTAGATTATCTACTTTCCAAGAAAGTAGATTATCGACATCTCGGGGAAGTAGATTATCGACTTTTTGGTAAAATATTACCTACTTTTAAGAAGTAGATTATCATAGAAAACGGGAAATTTGTATCACAGAAAATGGGAAATATCTACTTTCCGCGAAAGTTGGTTATCTACTTTCCCGAAAAGTAGATTATCTACTTTTCAGGAAAGTAGATTATCGAATTTTTGGGGAAGTAGATTATCGACTTTTTGCGAAATATTACCTTATTTTCCGAAGTAGATTATCATTGAATAGGGGAAATTTGTATCACAGAAAATGGGAAAAATCTACTTTCCGCGAAAGTTGGTTATCTACATTCCCGAAAAGTAGATTATCTACTTTTCAGGATAGTAGATTATCGAATTTTTGGGGAAGTAGATTATCGACTTTTTGCGAAATATTACCATATTTTCCGAAGTAGATTATCATAGAAAACGGGAAATTTATATCACAGAAAATGGGAAATATCTTCTTTCCGGGAAATTTGGTTATCTACTTTCCCGAAAAGTAGATTATCTAGTTTTCAGGAAAGTAGATTATCGACTTTTTGGGGAAGTAGATTATCGACATTTTGCGAAATATTACCTTATTTTCCGAAGTAGATTATCATAGAAAACGGGAAATTTATATCATAGAAAATGGGAAATATCTACTTTCCGGGAAAGTTGGTTATCTACTTTCTCGAAAAGTAGATTATCTACTTTTCGGGAAAGTAGATTAACGACTTTTCGGGGAAGTAGATTATCGAGTTTTTGGTAAAATATTACCTACTTTTAAGAAGTAGATTATCATAGAACACGGGAAATTTGTATCACAGAAAATGGGAAATATCTAATTTCCGCGAAAGTTGGTTATCTACTTTCCCGAAAAGTAGATTATCTACTTTTCAGGAAAGTAGATTATCGACTTTTTGGGGAAGTAGATTATCCACTTTTTGCGAAATATTACCTTATTTTCCGAAGTAGATTATCATTGAATAGGGGAAATTTGTATCACAGAAAATGGGAAATATCTACTTTCCGCGAAAGTTGGTTATCTACTTTCCCGAAAAGTAGATTATCTACTTTTCAGGAAAGTAGATTATCGAATTTTTAGGGAAGTAGATTATCGACTTTAGTAAAATATCTACTTTGAAAGTAGATTATCATTGAAAGGGGAAATTTGTATCACAGAAAATGGGAAATATCTACTTTCCGGAAAGTTGGTTATCTACTTTCCCGAAAAGTAGATTATCTACTTTTCGGAAATAGATTATCGAATTTTCGGGAAGTAGATTATCGATTTTTGCAAATATTACCTATTTTCCGAAGTAGATTATCATTGAATAGGGGAAATTTGTATCACAGAAAATGGGAAATATCTACATTCCGCGAAAGTTGGTTATCTACTTTCCCGAAAAGTAGATTATCTACTTTTTGGGAAAGTAGATTATCGACTTTTCGGGGAAGTAGATTATCGACTTTTTAGTAAAATATTTCCTACTTTTCAGAAGTAGATTATCATAGAAAACGGGAAATTTGTATCACAGAAAATGGGAAATGTCTACTTTCCGCGAAAGTTGGTTATCTACTTTCCCGAAAAGTAGATTATCTACTTTTCAGGAAAGTAGATTAACGACTTTTCGGGGAAGTAGATTATCGACTTTTTGGTAAAATATTACCTACTTTTAAGAAGTAGATTATCATAGAAAACGGGAAATTTGTATCACAGAAAATGGGAAATATCTACTTTCCGCGAAAGTTGGTTATCTACTTTCCCAAAAAGTAGATTATCTACTTTTCAGGAAAGTAGATTATCGACTTTTCGGGGAAGTAGATTATCGACTTTTTAATAAAATATTACCTACTTCTAAGAAGTAGATTATCACAGAAAACGGGAAATTTGTCTCACAGAAAATGGGAAATATCTACTTTTCGCGAAAGTTGGTTATCTACTTTCCCGAAAAGTAGATTATCTACTTTTCAGGAAAGTAGATTATCGACTTTTCGGGGAAGTAGATTATCGACTTTTTGGTAAAATATTACCTACTTTTAAAAAGTAGATTATCATAGAAAACGGGAAATTTGTATCACAGAAAATGGGAAATATCTACTTTCCGGGAAAGTTGGTTATCTACTTTCCCGAAAAGTAGATTATCTTATCTACTTTTTGGGAAAGTAGATTAACGACTTTTTGGGAAAGTAGGTTATCGACTTTTTGGGGAAATATTACCTAACTTTGCGAAGTAGATTATCATAGAAAACGGGAAATTTGTATCACAGAAAATGGGAAATATCTACTTTCCGGGAAAGTTGGTTATCTACTTCCCGAAAAGTAGATAATCTTATCTACTTTTCAGGAAAGTAGATTATCGACTTT
>NW_024746922.1:0-10200 GCF_018991925.1 Homarus americanus
GAGGTGTACCAGGGTATGTCAGTGGAATACTTGGGAGTGTCAGAGGTGTGGGGTGTCAGAGATGTGCCTTAGCGTGTCAGAGATGTGTACCTGGGGTGTCAGAGGTGTACCTGGGAGTGTCAGGTGTGCCTGGGAGTGTGAGAGAGTGTGCCTAGGAGTGTCAGGGGGTGTGCCTGGGGTCGGAGGTGTGCCTAACAGTGTCAGCAAGGGTGTACCTGGGAGTATCAGAGGTGTACCAGGGAATGTCAGTGTAGTACTGGGGTGTCAAGAGATGTACCTGGGAGTGTGGGGGTGTACAGGAGTGTCAGAGAGTGTCCCCAGGGTGTCAGGGTGTCTCCTGTTAGTGTCGGAGGTGTACCTGAGTGTGAGAGTGTGCCTGGGGTGTCACGGTGTGCCTGGGGAATGTCTGAGGGTGTGTGGGGTGTCAAGGTGTACCTTGGGTGTCAGGTGTACCTGGGGTGTCAGAGGTGTGCCTGGGGTGTGGGGGTGTGCCTGGGGTGTCTGGGTGTGCCTGGGGAGTGTCAGGGGTGTGCCTGGGGTGTCTGAGGGTGTTCCTGGGAGTGTCTGGGGGTGTGCCTGGGGTGTCAGGGGGAAAACCAGAATTGAAAGGTGTGCCTGTGAGTGTCAGAGGTGTGGTGGGGTGTCTGAGAGTGTGCCTGGAGTGTCAGAGGTGTACCTGGCAGTGTCTGAGGTGTGCCTGGCAGTGTCAGCCGGTGTGCCTGGGGTGTCAGCAGTGTGCCTGGGAGTGTCAGAGGTGTACTTACCAAGTGTCAGAGATGTGCCTGGGGTGTCAGAGATATGCCTCAGGTGTCAGAGGTGTATCTGGGAGTGTTGGACGTGTACCTGGGGTGTGAGAGGTGTACCAGGGAATGTCGGTGGAGTGCCTGGGGAGTGTCAGAGGTGTGCCAGGGAGTGTCAGAGGTGTACCTGGGGAGTGTCAGAGGTGTACCTGGGGAGTGTCAGAGGTGTACCCGCAAGTGTCAGAGGTGGCCTGGAAGTGTGGAGTGTGCCTGCAGAGTGTGAAGTGTGCCTGGGGTGTCACAGGGGTGTGCACCAGGAGTGTCTGGGGTGTGCCTGGGAGTGTCTGACGTGTACCTGGAAGTGTCAGAGGTGTGCCTGGGTGTGAGAGGTGCCATAGAGTGTCAGGGGGTGTGCCAGAGTGTGCAGGGGTGTACTTGGGGTGTCAGGAGGTGTGCCCAGGGGTGTCAGGTGTGCCTGGCAGTGTCTGGGGTGTGCCTGTCAGTGTCAGCAGTGTGCCTGGGGAGTGTCACCGGTGTGCCTGGGAGTGTTCAAAGGTGTGTCAGGGGGTGACAGAGGTGCCTAGGAGTGTCAGAGGTGTGCCTGGGGTGAGAGTGTGCCTGGGGTGTCTGCAGTTGTGCCTGTAAGTGTCAGAGGTGTGGCTGGGGTGTCGGGGTGTACCAGGAATTGTCGGTGGAGTGCCTGGGGAATTGATCAGACGTGTACCTGAGAGTGTCAGGGTGTGCCTAGGTGTCAGAGGTGTGCAGGGGTGTCAGGGGATGTGCCTGTTGGTGTCAGTGGCACCTGAGGTGTGAGATTGTGCCTGCAGAGTGTCTGGGGACACCTGGATGTCTGAGGTGTGGCTGGGGTGTGGGGTGTGCCTTGGGTGTCAGAGGTGTGCCTGGGGTGTCAGGGGTGTGCCATGGAGTGTCAGTGGAGTGCCTGGGAGTGTCAGAGGTGTGCCTGCAGGAGTGTTGACCTCCCAGGTACACCTCCTAACACTCCCAGGTACACCTCTGACCTTCCAGGTACCTCAGACACTCCCAGGTACACCCCAGACATTCCCAGGTACACCCCAGACACTCCCAGGTACTTCTCACACTGTGGTACACCTCTGGCCTCCCGGTACACCTCTGACACTCCCAGGTACAACTCCGACACTCCCAGGTCCAGCCTCGTACTCTAGGTACACCTCTGACCTCCCAGGTACCTCCTGACACTCCTAGGTATTCCTCTGACACTCCTGGTATACCCCTAACACTCCCAGGTACACCTCCTGACACTCCCAGGTACACCTGAGACTCTCCCAGGTACACCTCAGACACCAGGTACCTCTGGGGTGTCAGAGGTCTGAGAGAGTCTGCAGGTGCACAGGTGTCAGAAGGTGCTACTCGAGGTGTCAGAGAAACCTCCGGTGTCATTAGGTGTACCTCTGACTTTCTGAGGTGTTCTTAGGCATCCTAGGTATTACCATGGGGCTCTGCTGGTGTCTCACAGGTCATGGGGTGTCAGAGGTGCCTGGGGCTCTGAGGTACCTGGGAGTGTCAGAGAGTGTCAGAAATGCAGGTGTGCCTGAGTGTCTGAGAGTGTGCCTGAGGTGTCAGAGTGCCTGGGTCTGGAGGTGTACCTGGGGTGAGAGGTGTGTGGATGTGTGCATGCAGGAGGTGTACAGACATGTCAGTGTTTTGTTGTGGTGTCAGAGTGTGCCTGAAATGTCAGCAATGTGCCTGGGAGTGTCTGAGGTGTACCTAGATATCAGGTGCCTGGGATGTCAGAATACCTGGAAGTGCCTGGGGTGTCAGGCTCTACCTCAGGTTCCAGAGGTGTGTGTGGGAGTGTTGGACGTGTGCCTAGGGTGTCAGAGGTGCAGCGTCAGAGGTGTCATGTAGAAGGTCAGGAAGGTGTGCAGAGTCTGGGTGTGCCTGGGGTATGATGAGTGTGCAGGGTGTCTGTGGGTTGTGGTGTTGTGGTGTTGGGTTGGAAGTGTGTGAGGTGTGTGAAGGTGACATGGGAGGAGATAGAGGTGTGTGTCTGGGGTGTGCAGTGTGATGTCAGTGAGGTGTGTGGGGTAGAGGTGCCTGGGGTGTGGAGGTTTGTGGGGTGCCTGGGGTGTCAGGTGTTGGGGCGATGTGCCTGGGATTCAGGTGTGAGAGTCGAGTGTCCTGGGGGTGTCAAAGGTGTTAGGCCTGGGAGTGTCATGGTGGGATGTGTGGGGTGTGTGCGTAGGTATGGGGTGGCCTGGGGTGTCAGCTGGGATGTTGTGTGCATGAGAGTGTCCTGGTGTGATGAGGTGGCCTTTAGGGTGTCTGAGTTTGCCTGGGTGTGTCTGGGTGGGGTGTGTGCTGAGTGAGGTGTCTGGGGTTGTGCAGGAGTGGAGGTAGGTGTTGGGGTGTGTCAGAGGGTGCCTGGGGTGTCTGAGGTGTGCATGGGTGTCAGAGGTGTTCAGGGTGGGAGTGTCAGAGATGATGTCAGAGGTGTGCCTGGGAGTTCTGGTGTGCCTGAGGAGGTTGAGGTGCAGGAGTGGTCAGGGTGTGCAGAAACCTGTGAGGTGTGAGGTGTGCCTGAGGTGTGAGGATGCTGAGGTGTGGGAGGTCAGGGTACATGGGAAGTCTGGTGTTCCTGGGTGTGCCTAGAGTCAGGAGGCTCAAAGTGTCAGAGAATACCTAGGGTGTCAGAGGGTGTGCCAAGGTTTCAGAGGTGTGCCTAAAGTATCAGGTTTGCCTGGGAATGTTGGAGTTGTGCCTGGGAGTATAGAGGTGCCTGGATGTAAACCTAAAACTGAGTGTTTTCGTGAAAATAAGTAAAACTAACTAAAATTCACTGCCTAACCTAACCTCACCTAACCTAAACTAACCTAACTAGCCTAACCCAACCTAACCCAGCAACCTTTAACCCAACCTAACCTAAAGCTAACCTAACGTAACCCAGCCTAACGTAACCGAACCTAACCTAACCCAACTAACCTATTGCTGGCCAACAGCAACCCAACCTAACCTAACCTAACCTAACCTAACCTACTTCTTCTTAACCAAGCCTAACCCCTTCTACCTAACCTATCTAACCTAACCTAACCTAACCTAACCTAACCTCTAACACTGAATATCAGTGTTTTGTGAAAATTAAGCGTTTTCCGTGAAAAGAAGATAAAAATAAAGTAAATATATTGGTTTTCATCTAAAACTGAGTTTTTTCGTGAAAAATAGTAAAACTAAAATGCACCTAACCTAACCTACAACCTAACAACCTAACCCAGCCCATCCCAGCAACCAACCTATCTAACCTCACTAACCTGTCCTAACCTAACTAACCTAACCTAACCTAACCTAACCTAACTAACCTAACCTAACCTAACCTAACTTATGACACAACGTAACCTAACCTAGTTAGGTTAGGTTAAAATTAATTAGAATGTTTACTTCTTTTACTGAAAAACACTCGTTTAGATAAAACCAATGTATTTTTAGTTAGTCCTACCTTTTCACGAAAACAGCAATTTTTTTATAACACTGGTTTTAGTTTTGGTCAGTTTACTTCTTTTCACGAAAACGACCACTTTCTTCTGAAAACACTGTTTTTAATCAGTTGTACTTCTTTTAAAAAGATAAGCCCTGTTTTTCTGTTTAAAACGTAGTTTTAAAGTTAGTTTCTTCTTTCACAAAAAACACTTTTTAGATGAAAAACAGTGTATCTTAGTTAGTTTGCTTCATTCACGGACTTTACGTTTTAATTGAAACACAGTGTATTTCTGTTGGGTTTACTTGTTTTTACGGGAAGTAGATTTTCCAATTTTCAGAAATATTACCTAATTTTGCAGAAGTAGATTATCATAGAAACGGGAAATTTGTATCATAAAAATGAAAATTCTCAGTTTCAGGGAAAGTTGGTTATCTACTTTCGAAAAAGTATATAGATTTTCTACTTATTAGAGTAGATTTTCCGAATTTTGGAAATATTACTAATTTTGCAGTAGATTATCATAGAAGGAAATTTGTATCATAATAAATGGAAATATCTACTTTCCGGAAGTTGGTTTATCTACTTTCGAAAAGTAGATAATTTTCTACTTTTCGGGAATGTAGATCGACTTTCGGGGAAATTTCGAATTTTGGAAATATTACCTAATTTTGCGAAGTAGATTATCATGAAAACGGGAAATTTGTGTCATAAAAAATAGAAATATCTACTGGAAAGTTGTATCTACTTTCTCGAAAAGTGGATAGATTTTCTACTTTTCGGGAACCTAAAGCTTCCTCAACCTCTTAGCCCAGCCCAACCTACCCCAGCCAACCTAACCTGGCTAACCTAACCTGGGTTGGGTTAGGTTAAATTAGACCAAGGTGAGTTGAGTTGGAGTTTAGTGGAGACATTGGGATGGAATTGGTTAACAGGACCAGGTTGGGTTAGGTCGGGTAGGTCAGGATCAGGTGGAGATTGGTAGAACCCATTCAGAACCAGGTTAAGTCTGGGACCAGGACTAGAACAAAGAGGATTAGATTAGAATAGGTGGTTAGATTAAGAATTGGAATTAGAACAGGACAGATTGAGTTAGGATTGGGGCCAGGATTAAGTAATTTAGTTGCTTTTGTAACAACGAAAAACCTCACGGAAATCGTTGAATTTCCTTACAAAAACACTGTTTTTTAGTTATTTGTACATATTTTCGAACATGTGCCGTGTTTTCTGTTGAAGAAGTCTGTTTTGAAGTTAGTTTTACTTCTTTTCACGCTTAGGTTAGGTTAGGTTAGGTTAGGTTAGGTTAGGTTAGGTTGGGTTAGGTTAGGTTGGGTTAGGTTAGGTTAGGGTAGGTTAGGTTGGGTTGGGTTGGGTTGGGTTGGGTTAGGTTGGGTTTGGTTAGGTTAGGTTAGGATAGGTAGGGTTAGGTTAGGTTAGGTTAGGTGAATTTTAGTTAGTTTTACTTCTTTTCACGAAAAACACTCAGTTTTAGATAAAAACCAATGTATTTTACTTATTTTTATCTTCTTTTCACGGAAAACGCTTAATTTCTTTTCAAAACACTGTTTTTCAGTGTTAGACGTTAGGTTAGGTTAGGTTAGGTTAGGTTAGATGAGGTTAGGTTAGGATAGGTTAGGTTAGTTTGGTTAGGTTAGGTTAGTTTAGGTTAGGTTAGGTTGGGTTGGGTTGGGTTAGGTTAGGTTAGGTTTGGTTACGTTGGGTTGGGATAGGTTGGGTTGGGTTAGGTTGGGTTAGATTAGGTTAGGTTAGGTTAGGTTAGGTTAGGTTAGGATAGGTTAGGTTTGGTTAGGTTAGGTTAGTTTAGGTTAGGTTAGGTTGGGTTGGGTTGGGTTTGGTTGGGTTAGGTTAGGTTAGGTTAGGTTAGGATTGATTAGGTTAGGTTATGTTAGGTTAGGTGAATTTTAGTTAGTTTTACTTCTTTTCACGAAAAACACTCAGTTTCAGACAAAAACCAATGTATTTTACTTATTTTTATCTTCTTTTCACGGAAAACATTTAATTTATTTTCAAAACACTGATTTTCAGTGTTAGAGGTTAGGTTAGGTAAGTTTGGTTAGGTTAGGTAAAGTTAGGTTAGGTTAGGTTAGGTTAGGTAAGGTTAGGTTAGGTTAGGTTAGGTTTGGTACACTCCCAGGTACACCTCTGACACTCCCAGGTCCGCCTCCGACACTCCCAGGTACAACTCCGACACTCCCAAGTAAACCTCCAATACTCCTAGGTACACCTCTGACACTCCCAGGTACACCTCTGACACTCCTAGGTATTCCTCTGACACTCCCTAGTACACCTCTGACACTCTCAGGTACACCTCAGACACTCCCTGGTACACCTCTGACACTCCCAGGTACACCTCTTTCACTCCCTGGTTTTCCCCTGACACTCCCAGGTACACCTCAGAGACTCCTAGGTACACCTCTCACACTATTAGGTACACCTCTCACACTCCCAGGTTCTCCTGTGACACTCCCTGGTAATTCTCTGACACTCCAGGGTACAGCTCAGACACTCCCAGGTACACCTCTGACATTCCCAGACACACCTCTGACCCTCCCAGGTACACCGCTGACACTGCCAGCTACACCTCTGACACTCCATGTACACCTCCGACACTCCCAGGTACACCTTTGACACTCCCAGGTACTCCACTGACACTCCCTGGTACACTCCTGACACTCCAAGGTACACCTCTGACACTCGCAGGTACACCTCCGACACTCCCAGGTGCACCTCTAACACTCACAGGTACACCTCTGACACTCCCAGGTACACCACTGACACTCCCAGGTACACCTCTGACACTCCTAGGTACTCCTCTTAGTGTTAGAGGTGTATCAGGTAGTGACAGAGGGAAGGTGTAGAGGTGTTGGTACTGGGAGTGTCAGAGATGTGCTTGCGTGTTAGAGGTGTGCCTGGGGTGTCGGAGGTGTGCCTGGGTGTCAGGTGTGCACATGGGTGTCAGAGGTGTGCAAGTGTATTGGGGAGTGTTGGACGTGTACCTGGAGTCTCAGGGTGTACCAGGGAATGTCGGTTGATGCCTGGGAGTGTTAAGGGTATGCTGGGAGTGTCAGAGGTGTACATAGGTGTCAGAGAACATACCTGGGAGTGTGGCGGTGTGCCTGGGAGTGTGGGAGGTGTGCCTGGGTGTGAGAGGTGTGCCTGGGGAGTGTTGGGGTGTACCTGTGGGGTGTCTGGGTTTCCTGGGGTGTCTGGGTGTGCCTAGGATTGTCAGAGGTGTTCTGGGGTGTCAGAGGTGTGCCTGGGGAGTGTCAGGGGTGTGCTGGGGAGTGTCAGTGCTGGTATCTGGGGTGTCAGAGGGGTGTAACTGGGAGTGTCGGAGGTGTCATGGAGTGTCAGGGGTGTCTGGCAGTGTCAGCAGTGTTCATTGGGTGTCAGAGGTGTACTGGAATGTCATAGGTGTGCCTGGGGTTTCTGAGGTGTACAGGTGTCTGAGGGGTGAGAGCCAGGATTGTCAGAGAGTACCAGGGAGTGTCTGGGAGAACCTGGGAGTGTGAGGTGTACCTGGGGTGTGAGAGGTGTGCCTAGGGTGTCTGGGGTGTGCCTTGGGTGTCAGAGGTGTACATGGGGTGTGTCGGGGTGTTCTGGGAGTGTCTGAGGTTTGCCTGGGAGAGTCAGGGAGCAGGGAGTGTCAGAGGAATACCTGGGTGTGTCAGAGGTGTGCCTAGGGGTTTCAAGGTGTACTGGTTATCGGAGGTTTACCTGGGAATGTTGGAGTTGTGCCTGGGGAGTGTCGGGGTGTGCCTGGGGGTGCCGAAACATAAAACTGAGTATTTTTCGTGAAAAGTAAAACTAACTAATTAGCTTAACTTCTTTCTTCTTTAGCCTAACCTAACCTAACCTAACTGCTTTAACCTAGCGAACCTTGATACAACCTAACCTAACCTAACCTAACCAAGCCTAACCTAACCTAACCTATTTCAACCTCTAACACTGAAAATCAGTGTTTTGAAAAAATTAGGCATTTTAGTGAAAGATAAGATAAAATATAAATACATTGGTTTTATCTAAACGGGTTTTTTCGTAAGAATAGTAAAACTAACTTAAAATTTACCTAAACTAACTTTCTTCAACTAATTCAAGCTATCTTACTTATTCCTTCCCAGCTTTTCAACCAACCTTCCGCCTAACCTTAATGTAACTGTTAAACCTAACGTAACCGAACTACTTCAACTTACTTTAACTTTTGGCATTCAGCCCTTAGCAGCAACCTAACCTAACCTAACGTGCTTAACCTTACAACTAACTTCCTTTAACTAACTTAACGCAAGCCTAACCTAACCTAACCTAACCTGTCCTAACCTAACATAACCTAACCTAACCTAACCTCTAACACTGAATATCATTGTTTTGAAAAAAAATTAAGCGTTTTCCGTGAAAAGAGATAAATAAGTAAAATCATTTGGTTTTCTTCTAAACTGAGTTTTCGTGAAAAATAGTAATTGGCAAATGCATAATCTATAACCTAGCTTAACTTAGCTATATCCCATCGCCAACTTTATCTACAACCTAGCCTGTCTAACTATCTTTCTTCTTCGCGCTAACTTCTTATTAGCTAACCTAACGTCTAACGTAACTTCTTATTGGGTTAGGTTAGAATGGACAATGTTTTAGTTTTTTTAGCTTTCAGTTTTAGATAAAAACAAAATATGTTTAGTTAGTCCTAACCTTTTCACGGAAAAGCGCAATTTTTTTTATAACTTTTGGTTTTTAGTTTTTTTATTAGTTTTCTTTTACTTCTTTTCTCGGAAAACGACCTTTTTATGAAAAACTTTTGGTTTTTTTAATCAGTTGGCTTCTTTTAAAAGATAAGCCCTGTTTTTCTGTTTAAAACGTAGTTTTAAAGTTAGTTTACTTCTTTTTCTAAAAAAAACTTTTAGATGAAAAACGATTGTATCTTAGTTAGTTTTCTTCATTTAGGGAAGCTTCGTTTAATTTAAATACAGTGTATTTTTGTTTAGGTTTACTTGTTTTTACGGGAAGTGGTTTTCAAATTTTGGGGAAATATTACTAATTTTTGCAGAGTAGATTATCATAAAACAGAAAATTTGTATCACAAAATGAAAATATCTAGTTTCAGAAAGTTAGTTATCTACTTTCTAAAAGTATATAAATTCTACTTATTAGGGAAGTAGATTTTTCGGGTACTGAAATATTACCTAATTTTGCGAAGTAGATTCATGAAAATGGGAAATTTGTCATAATAAATCGGAAATATCTACTTTCCGGGAAAGTTGGTTATCTACTTTCCGAAGTGAATAATTTTCTACTTTCGGGAATGTAGATTATCGACTTTTGAGGGAACTTTCGAATTTTTGGAAATATTACTAAGGTATTTTGCGGGGTAGATTATCATAAGCAGGAAATTTGTGTGTCATAAAAATGGGAAATATCTGCTTGGAAGAGTTTCAGTTTATCTACTTTCTCCGAAAAGTGGATAGATTTTATACTTTTCAAGAGACCTCGCTCACCACAACCCACTTCTTAACCCCAGCCCAGCCTACTAGCCCAACCCAACCTAACCTAAGCTAGCCTAGCCTGGGTTGAGTTGGCTAAGGTGTGGGATGGGAGTTAGGATTGGGATGGAGTTGGAATGAACAAACCAATTGGAATGAGACCAGGATTAGGTAAGGATGGGATTGGGTTAGGTTAGGTTAGGTTAGGTTAGGTTAGGTTAAGGTCCAGGTTAAGGTTGGGTTGGGTTAGGTTGGGTTGGGATTGGAGTTGGAAGTTAGGTTAGGTTAGGTTGGGTTAGGTTAGGTTAGGTTAGGTTAGGTTAAAGAGGCAGTTTGATTCGGTTTTACTTCTTTAACGAAAACCTCACGATCGTTGAATTTCCTTGGCTGCTGTTTTTAGTTATTTGTATATTTTCGAACTTGTGTGCCGTGTTTTTCTGTTGAAGAAGTCTGTTTTTGAAATTGGTTTTTTACTTCTTTTTCACGCTTAGGTTGGGTTAGGTTAGGTTAGGTTAGT
>NW_024746923.1:0-9820 GCF_018991925.1 Homarus americanus
GTATAACAAAACCCCTCATAGAGTATAACAAAGTCCCATGATCGAGTATAAAAAAGTCCCCTCATCGAATATAACAAAGTCCCCTGATCGAGTATAACAAATTCCCCTGATCGAGTAGAACAAAGTCCCCTCATCGAGTATAACAAAGGCCCCTCATCGAGTATAACAAAGTCCCATGATCGAGAATCACAAAGTCCCTCATCGAATATAACAAAGTCCCCTGATCGAGTATAACAAAGTCCCCTGATCGAGTATAACAAGGTCCCCTGTTCGAGTATAACATAGTCCCCTGAACGATTATAACAAAGGCCCCTGATCGAGTATAACAAAGCCCCCTGATCGAATATAACAAAAGCGCCTGAACGAGTATAACAAAGGCCCCTGATCGAGTATAACAAAGTTCCCTGATCGAGTATAACAAAGTCCCTAATTGAGTATAACAGTCCCCCTTATCGAGAATAACAATGTCCCCTGATCGAGTATAACAAAGCCCCCTGATCAAGTATAACAAAGGCCCCTCATCGAGTATAACAAAGTCCCCTGGTCGAGTATAACAAAGTCCCCTAATCGAGTTTAACAAGGCCCATGATCGAGAATAACAAAATTTCCCTGATCGAGTATAACAAAGCCCCCTCATCGAGTATAACAAAGTCCCCCTTATCGAGAATAACTAAGTCCCCTGATCGAGTATAACAAAGCCCCCTGATCAAGTATAACAAAGGCTCCAGATCGAGTATAACAAAGTCCCCTGGTCGAGTATAACAAAGCCCCCTGATCGAGTATAACAAAGTCCCCTGATCGAGTATGACAAAGTCCCCTGGTCGACTATAACAAAGTCCCCTGATCAAGTATAACAAAGGCCCTAGGTCGAGTATAACAAACTCCCCTTTTCGAGTATAACAAAGTCCCCTGAACGAGTGTAACAAAGGCCCCTGCTCGAGTATAACAAAGGACCCTAAAAGTCTATAACAATGTCCCCTGATCGAGTATAACAAAGCCCGCTCATCGAGTATAACAAAGTCCCCATATCGAGGATAACAAAGTCCTCTGGTCGAGTATAACAAAGACACCTGAACAAGTATAACAAAGGCCCCTGATCGAGTATAACAAAGTTCCCTGATCGAGTATAACAAAGGCCCCTGATCAAGTATAACAAAGGCCCCAGATCGAGTATAACAAAGTCCCCTGATCGAGTATAACAAAGTCCCCTGGTCGAGTATAACAAAAGCCCCTTATCGAGTTTAACAAAGGCCCCTCATCGAGTATAACAAAGTACCTCTTATCTTGAATAACAAAGTCCCCTGATCGAGTATAACAATGCCCCCTGATCAAGTATAACAAAGCCCCCTGATCGAGTATAACAAAGACCCCCTTATCGAGAATAACAAAGTCCCCTGATCGAGTATAACAAAGCCCCCTGATCAAGTATAACAAAGGCCCCTGATCGAGTATAATAAAGTCCCCTGGTCGAGTATAACAAAGTCCCCTGATCAAGTATAACAAAGGCCCCTAATCGGGTATAACAAAGTTCCCTGATCGAGTATAATAAAGCCCCCTCATCGAGTATAACAAAGTCCCCCTTATCGAGAATAACAAAGTCTCCTGATCGAGTATAACAAAGCCCCCTGATCAAGTATAACAAAGGCTCCAAATCGAGTATAACAAAGTCCCCTGATCCAGTATAACAAAGTCCCCTCACCGAGTATAATAAAGTTCCCTGATCGAGGATAACAAAGCCCCCTCATAGAGTATAACAAAGTCCTCTGATCGATTATAACAAAGTCCCCTGATCGGGCATAACAAAGGCCCCTCATCGAGTATAACAAAGGCCCCTGATCGAATATAACAAAGTCCCCTAATCGAGTATAACAAAGCCCCCTAATCGAATATAACAAAAGCGCCTGAACGAGTATAACAAAGGCCCCTGATCGAGTATAACAGTTTCCTGATCGAGTATAACAGCCCCTGATCGAGTATAACAAAGACCCTTATCGAGAATAACAAAGTCACCTGATCGAGTATAACAAAGCCCCTTTATCAAGTATAACAAAGCCCTGATCGAGTATAACAAAGACCCTTATCAAGAATAACAAAGTCCCTCATCAAGTATAACAAAGCCCCTGATCAAGGATAACAAAGGCCCCTGGTCGAGATATAACAAAGTCCCCTGATCGAGTATAACAAAGGCCCCTGATCGAGTATAACAAAGTCCCATGATCGAGTATAAAAAGTCCTCATCGAATATAACAAAGTCCCTGATCGAGTAAAACAAAGCCTGATCGAGTATAACAAAGCCCCCTTATCTTGAATAACAAAGTCCCCGATCAAGTATAACAAAGCCCCTGATCAAGTATAACAAGCCCCCCTGATCGAGTATAACAAAGACCCCTTATCGAGAATAACAAAGTCCCCTGATCAAGTATAACAAAGCCCTGATCAAGTATAACAAAGGTCCTCATCGAGTATAACAAAGTCCCTGGTCGAGTATAACAAAGTCCCCTGATCGAGTATAACAAAGGCCCTGATCGAGTATAACAAAGTCCCATGATCGAGTATAAAAAGTCCTCTCATCGAATATAACAAAGTCCCCTGATCGAGTATAACAGCCCCTGATCGTGTGTAACAAGCCCTTATCTTGAATAACAAAGTCCCTGATCGAGTATAACAAAGCCCTGATCAAGTATAACAAAGCCCCTGATCGAATATAACATAGACCCTTATCGAGAATAACAAAGTCCCTGATCGAGTATAACAAACCCCTGATCAAGTATAACAAAGGCCCTGATCGAGTATAACAAAGTCCCCTGGTCGAGTATAACAAAGTCCCTGTTCGAGTATAACAAAGGCCCTGATCGAGTATAACAAAGCCCCGATCGAGTATAACAAAGCCCTCATCGAGTATATAACAAAGTCCCCTTATCGAGAATAACAAAGTCCCCTGGTCGAGTATAACAAAAGTCCCTGATTGAGTATAACAAAGGCCCTGATCGAGTATAACAAAGTCCCATGATCGAGTATAAAAAAGTCCTCTCATCGAATATAACAAAGTCCCTGATCGAGTATAACAAAAGCCCTGATCGTGTATAACAAAACCCCTTATCTTGAATAACAAAGTCCCTGATCGAGTATAACAAAGCCCCTGATCAAGTATAACAAAGCCCCTGATCGAATATAACAAAGACCCTTATCGAGAATAACAAAGTCCCCTGATCGAGTATAACAAAGGCCCCTGATCGATTTAACAAAGGCCCCTGATCGAGAAACTATAACAAAGTCCCTGGTCGAGTATAACAAAGACGCCTGAACGAGTATAACAAAGGCCCTGATCGAGATATAACAAAGTTCTGATCGAGTATAACAAAGTCCCCTGATCGAGTATAACAAAGTCCCCTGATCGAGTACAACAAGTCCCCTGTTCGAGTATAACATTGTCCCCTGAACGATTATAACAAATGCACCTGATCGAGTATAACAAAGCCCCCTAATCGAATATAACAAAAGTGCCTGAACGAGTATAACAAAGGCCCCTGATCGAGTATACAAAAGTTCCCTGATCGAGTATAACAAAGCCCCCTAATTGAGTATAACAAAGTCCCCCTTATCGAGAATAACTAAGTCCCCTGATCGAGTATAACAAAGCCCCCTGATCGAGTATAACAAAGTTCCTTGATCGAGTATAACAAAGAACCCTGATCGATTATAATAAAGTCCCCTGATCGAGTATAACAAAGTCCCCTGATCGAGTATAACAAAGGCCCCTGATCGAGTTTAACAAAGGCCCCTAATCGAGTATAACAGAGTCCCCTGGTCGAGTATAACAAAGACGCCTGAACGAGTATAACAAAGGCCCCTGATCGAGTATAACAAAGTTCCCTGATCGAGTACAACAAAGCCCCCTGATCGAGTATAACAATGTCACCCCATATCGAGAATAACAAAGTCCCCTGATCAAGTATAACAAAGCCCCTGATCGAGTTAACAAAGGCCCCTGATCGAATATAACAAAGTCCCCTTGGTCGAGTATAACAAATTCCCCTGGTCGAGTATAACAAAGTCCCCTGATCGAGTATAACAAAGTCCCCTGATCGAGTATAACAAAGTTCCCTGAACGATTATAACAAAGGCCCCCCTGATCAAGTATAACAAAGCCCCCTGATCCGAGGTATAACAAAGTCCCTCATCGAGTATAACAAAGTTTCCTGATCGAGAGTATAACAAAGGCCCATGATCGAGTATAACAAACTTTCCCTGATCGAGTATAACAGAGCCCCCTCATCGAGTATAACAAAGTCCCCCTTATCGAGAAAAACTAAGTCCCCTGATCGAGTATAACAAAGCCCCCTGATCAAGTATAAGAAAGGCCCCAGATCGAGTATAACAAAGTTCCCTGATCGAGTATATCAAACTTCCCTGACCGAGTATAACAAAGTCCCTTGATCGAGTATAACAAAGGCCCCTCATCGAGTATAACAAAGTCTCCTGATCGAGTATAACAAAGTCTCCTTATCGAGTATAACAAAGTCCCCTGGTCGAGTATAACAAAGTCCCATGATCAGTACCTTGATTCCACTAATGGTAAGAATAAAATCCCTCGTAAATCTTGAAGGCCCTCATCAGTACTAACCAGTCCATGATCGAGAATAATAAGAACTCTCATCGAATATCAACAAAAGTCCCTGATCCCGAGTACTCAACAAAAGTCCGCGACAAAGGCCGCAACAAGTTCCGATGTAATCCTGAACGATTATCGCGCAAAGGCCCTGATCTAAGAACACTTCAACCAGCTCCTGGTCCAGATATAACAAAAGCGCCTGAACAGGTTTAACAAAGGCCCTAAGTCCGGAGGTATAACAAAGTTCCCTGATCGAGTATAACAAGTCCCTAATTGGGTTTAACAAAGTCCCTTATCGAGAATAACAATGTCCCTGATCGAGGTATAACCAAGCCCCTGATCCAAGTATAACAACGGCCCCTCATCAGTATAACAAAGTCCCTGGTCGAGTATAACAAAGTCCCTAATAAAGGTTTAACAATGGCCCATGATCGAGAATAACAAAATTTCCCTGATCGAGTATAACAAAGCCCCCCTCATCGAGTATAACAAAGTCCCCCTTATCGAGAAAGAAGACCATCTGGTCCCCTGTTCGAGTATAACAAAGCCCCCTGATCATGTATAACAAGGCTCCAGATCGAGTATAACAAAGTTCCTGGTCGAGGTTTAACAAAAGCCCCTGATCAGGTATAACGAAATCCCTGATCGGTATAATCAGTCCCCTGGTCGACTATAACAAAAGTCCCTGATCAGTATAGCAGGCCCCTGCTCCGTGTCAGCAAAGGCCCCATATCCAGTATAACAAAGTCCCTGGTCGAGTATAACAAAGTCCCTGAGCGATTATAACAAAGGCCCCTGATCGAGTATAGCAGTCCCCTGGTCTGAAATTCTAACCAAAAAGTACATATCAGGTTTAACGAGGCCCTCATGGAGTATAAAAAAGTCCCCTGGTAGAGTATAAGAAGCTCCTGATCGAGTATATGTATAAAGGAGTCCACAGTCCAGAGTATAACCGAAATCCCCGATCGATGCTCTTGAGGTACTGATCGAGTATAATAAAGTCCCCCTAATCAGGTATAACAAAGTTCCTGATCGGTATAACCGAAAGCCCCCCTGATCGAGGTATAACAAGAATCCCTGATCGAGTATAACAAAGTCCCTGATCGAGTATAACAAAGGGCCCCTCATGAGTTTGAGGCTGATCGAGTATATTGAAGTCCCCCTGGTGCCGACCCTGTAAATTCCCCTGGTCTGAGTATAACAAAATTACGTCAGTATAGCAAAGTCCCTGAAGGATTATAACAAAGGCCCTGATCGAGTATAATAGCTTTTTGGGGATTCCCTCGATCGAGTATAACCGGCCCCTGATCGAGTATAACAAAAGTCGCCTGATCGAGTATGACCGAAGTCCCTGATCGAGTATAACAAAGGGCCCTGATCGAGTTTAACGAGAGCCCTGATCGAGTATAACAAAAGTCGGTGTGATGCCGGGCGCCTGAACGAGTATAACAAATGCCTCTGATCGAGTATAACAAAGTTCCCTGATCGAGTATAACAAGCCCCTGATCGAGTATAACAAAAGCCCTTATCTTGAATAACAAAGTCCCTGATCGAGTATAACAAAGCCCCTGATCCAAGTATAACAAAATCCCAGATCGAGTATAACAAAAGTCCCCTGGTCGAGTATAACAAAAAGTCCCTGAACAGGTATAACAAAGTCCCAGGTCGAGGTATAACAAAGTCCCTAATCGGAGTATAACAAAGCCCCTGATCGAGTATAACAAAGGCCCTGATCGAGTATAACAAAGTCCCTGATCGAGTATAACAAGTCCCTGATCGAGTATAACAAAGGCCTTATCGAGGTATACAATGTCCCTGATCAGTATAACAAAGTCCCCTGAACAAGTATAACAAAGGCCCTGATCGAGAGTATAACAAAGTCCCTGATCGAGTATAACAAAGTCCCCTAATCGAGTATAACAAAGTCCCCTGATCGAGTATAACAATGTCCCTGACCGAGTATAACAAAGCCCCCTGATCAAATTATAACAGGCCCCTGATCGAGTATAACAAAGTCCCTAATCGAGTATAACAAAGGCCCATGATCGAGTATAACAAAATTTCCTGATCGAGATTATAACAAAGCCCCTCATCGAGTATAACAAAGTCCCCCTTATCGAGAATAACAAAGTCCCCTAATCGAGTATAACAAAGCCCCTGATCAAGTATAACAAAGGCTCCAGATCGAGTATAACAAATTCCCCTGATCGAGTATAACAAAGCCCCTGATCCAGAGTATAACAAAGGCCCCTGATCGAGTATAACAAAGTCTCCTGGTCGAGTATAACAAAGTCCCTGATCGAGTATAACAAAGGCCCTGATCGGGTATAACAAAGTTCCTGATCGGTATAACAAAGTCCCTGATCAGAGGTATAACAAAGGCCCTGATCAGGTATAACAATGCCCCCTGATCCAAGTATAACAAGACCCTAAACAGGTATAACAAAAGTCCCCTGATCGTGTATAACAAAGTCCCTAATCGAGTATAACAAAGGCCATGATCGAGTATAACAAAATTTCCCTGATCAGAGTATAACAAAAGCCCCCTCATCGAGGATACGAGTCCCCTTATCGAGAATAACTAAGTCCGTGATCGGGTATAAAAGCCCCTTATCAAGTATAACAAAGGCTCCAGATCGAGTCTAACAAAAGTACCCTGATCGAGGTATAACAAGAATCCGCCTGACGATTATGACAAAGACCCTGATCGAGAGTATAACAAAGGTTCCTGATCGGGTATAACAAGCCCCTGATCAGAAGTATAACAAAGCCCCTTGTCGAGAATAAAAAAGTCCCTGATCGAGTATAACAAGCCCCCTGATCCAGAAGTATAACAAAGGCCCTGATCGAGTATAACAAAGCCCCTGATCAAGTATAACAAAGGCTCCATCGATTGTGACAAAGTGCAGGTCGAGTATAACAAAGTCCCCTGATCGAGTATAGCAAAGGCCCTGATCGAGTATAACAAAGGCCCCAGATCAGGTATAACAAAGTCCCTGATCGAGATATAACAAGCCCCCTCATCAAAGTATAAAAGTCTGATCCAGTATAACAAAGTCCCTGCAAGTATAATAAAGTTCCCTGATCGAGGATAACAAAGCCCCCTCATAGAGTATAACAAAGTCCTCTGATCGATTATAACAAAGTCCGATCAGAAGTATAACAAAGGGCCTGATCGAGTTTAACAAAGGCCCTGATCGAGTATAGAAAGTCCCTGGTCGAGTATAACAAAGACGCCTGAACGAGTATAACAAAGGCCCTGATCGAGTATAAAAGTTCCTGATCGAGAGCAATGCCCCTGATCGAGTATAAAGCCCCCTTATCTGAATAACAAAGTCCCTGATCGAGTATAACAAAGGCCCATGATCGAGTATAACAAAATTTCCCTAATCGAGTATAACAAGCCCCTCATCAAAGTATAATAAAGTCCCCTTATCGAGAATAACTAAGTCCCTAATCGAGTATAAAAAGCCCCTGATCAAGTATAACAAAGGCTCCAGATCGAGTATAACAAAGTCCCTGGTCGAGTATAACAAAGTCACCTGAACGATTATAGCAAAAGGCCCTGATCGAGTATAACAAAGTTCCTGATTCGGTATAACAGCCCTCGATCGAGAATAACATAGTCCCTGATCGAGTATAACAAAGTCCCTGATCGGAGTATAACAAAGGACCTGATCGAGTTAAACAAAGGCCCTGATCGAGTATAAACAAAGTCCCCTAATCATATAACAAAGGCCCCTGATCGAGAACAACAAAGTACCATGACTGAAAGATAAAAGTCCTCTACTCGAATATAACAAAGTCCCCTGATCGAGATATAACAAAGCCCCCTCATCGAGTAAAAACAAAGTCCCCTGATCCAGTATAACAATGTCCTCAACCGAGTATAATAAAGTTCCCTGATCGAGATAACAAAGCCCCCCAGTAGAGTACAACAAAGTCTCTGATCAATTATAACAAAGTCCCGATCGGGTATAACAAAGGCCCTGATCGAGTATAACAAAGGCCCCTCATCGACTATAACAACAAAGTCCCATGATCGAGAATAACAAAGTCCCTCATCGAATATAACAAAGGCCCCTAATCGAGTATAACAAAGTTCCATGATCGAGTATAACAAAGTCCCCAATCGAGTATAACAAAGTCCCATGATCGAGTATAGAAAGTCCTCTCATCGAATATAACAAAGTCCCCTGATCGAGTATAACAAAGCCCCTGATCGTGTATAACAAAGCCCCCTTATCTTGAATAACAAAGTCCCTGATCGGTATAACAAAGCCCCTGATCAAGTATAACAAAGCCCCTAATCGAATATAACAAAGACCCTTATCGAGAATAACAATGTCCCTGATCGAAGTATAACAAAGCCCCCTGATCATATAACAAAGGCCCTGATCGAGTATAACAGTCCCTGGTCGAGTATAACAAAGTCCCCTGATCGAGTATAAAGGCCCTGATCGAGTATAAAAAGTTCCCTGATCGAGTATAACAAAGCCCTCAACGAGTATAACAAAGTCCCCCTTATCGAGAAAAAACAAAGTCCCCTGGTCGAGTATAACAAAGTCCCCTGATCGAGTATAACAAAGGCCCCTGATCGAGTATAAAAAAAAAGTCCCATGATCGAGTATAAAAGTCCCTCATCGAATATAACAAAGTCCCTGATCGAGTATAACAAAGCCCCTCATCGTATAACAGCCCCCTTATCTTGAATAACAAGTCCCTGATCGAGTATAACAAAGCCCCTGATCAAGTATAACAAAGCCCTGATCGAATATAACAAAGACCCCTTATCGAGAATAACAAAGTCCCTGATCGAGTATAACAAAGCCCTGATAAAGTATAACAAAGGCCCCTGATCGAGTATAAACAAAGTCCCTGGTCGAGTATAACAAAGTCCCCTGATCGAGTATATAGCAAAGGCCCCTGATCGAGCATAACAAAGTTCCCTGATCGAGTATAACAAAGCCCTCATCGAGTGTAAAAGTCCCCTTATCGAGAATAACAAAGTCCCCTGACGAGTATAACAAAAGCCCCTGATCAAGTATAACAAAGGCTCCAAATCGAGTATAACAAAGTCCCAGGTTGAGTATAACTAAGTCCCTGATCGAGTATAACAAAGGCCCCTGATCGAGTATAACAAAGGCCCCTGATAGAGTATAACAAAGCCCTCATCGAGTAAAAACAAAGTCCCCTGATCCAGTATCA
>NW_024746924.1:0-1959 GCF_018991925.1 Homarus americanus
TTAGTTTAACGCCATTTAGCGTTAGTGTAACGCCATTTAACGTTAGTTTAACGCCATTTTACCGTTAGTTTAACGCCATTGCCGTTAGTTTAACGCCATTTAACGTTAGTTTAACGTTATTTAACAATTAAACGCCATTTAAAGTTAGTTTAACGCCATTTAACGTTAGTTTAACGATATTTAACGTTAATTAAACGCCATTTAACGTTGGTTTAACGCCATTTTAACGTTAGTTTAACGCCATTAACGTTGGTTTAACGCGTTTTTTGTGTTAACGCCATTTGCGTTAGTTTAACGCCATTTACGCGTTAGTTTAACGCCATTTAACGTTAGTTTAACGCCATTTAACATTTAGTTTCGCGCCATTTAACGTTAGTTTAGCGCCATTTAACGATAGTTTAACGCCATTTAACGCGATAGTTTAACGCCATTTCACGTTAGTTTAACGCCATTTAAATTAGTTTAACGCCATTTAACGTTGGTTAACGCCATTAACATTAGTTTAACGTTATTGTAATTAAACGCCATTTAACGTTAGTTTACGCCATTTAACGTTGGTTTAACGCCATTTAACGTTAGTTTAACGCCATTTAACGTTGTTTACCGCCATTTTAACGTTGGGTTAACGCCATTAACGTTGGTTTAAGCCGTTAACGTTAGTTTAACGCCATTTAACGCTCGGTTTAACGCCATTTAACGTTGGTTTAACGCCATTTAACGTTGGTTTAACGTCATTTAACGTTAGTTTAACGCCATTTAACGTTAGTTTAATGCATTTAACGTTAGTTTAACGCCATTTAACGCTAGTTTAACGCCATTTACCACGTTGGTTTAACGCCAGTTTTAGCATTGATTTAACGTTGTTAAACAATTAAACGCCAATTTTCGATTGGTTTAACGCCATTTAACATTAGTTTAACGCCGTTTAACGTTAGTTTAACGCCATTTAACATTAGTTTAACGATGGTAACATTAATTAACGCCATTTAACGTTAGTTTAACGCCATTTTTACGTTATTTTTAGCGTTAATTAAACGCCGTTAACGTTGGTTTAACGCCATTTAACGGTTAGTTTGCGCGCCATTTAACGTTGGTTTAACGCCATTTAACGACCAGTTTCGCGCCATTTAACGTTACTTTAACGCCATTTCGTTGGTTTAACGTCATTAACGTTAATTAACGCCATTTAACTTTAGTTTAACGCCATTTAACAGTTTAGTTTATCGTTAGTTTAACTTCATTTTAACGTTTTAACGTTGGTTTAACGCCATTTAACGTTAGTTTAACGCCATTTAACGTTGGTTTAACGCCATTTAACGTTAGTTTAACGCCATTTAACGTTGGTTTAACGCCATTTAACGTTAGTTTAACGTTAACCATAGTTTAACGCCATTTTAACGTTGGTTTTAACGCCATTTAACGTTAGTTTAACGCCATTTAACGTTAGTTAAACGTCATTTAATGTTAGTTTAACGCCATTTAACGTTAGTTTAACTTCATTTAACGTTAATTTAACGCTATTTAACGTTGGTTTAACTTCATTTAACGTTAGTTTAACTTCATTTAACGTTAATTTGCCCTTTTTAACGTTAGTTACTTCGTTTAACGTTAGTTTAACGCAATTTAACGTTAGTTTAACGCCATTTATCGCTAGTTTAACGCGGCTTAACGTTGGTTTAACGCCATTTAACGTTGTTTAACGATATTGCTTAATTAAACGCCATTTAACGTTAGTTTAACGCCATTTAACGTTGGTTTAACGCCATTTAACGTGGTTTAACGTCATTTAACGCCAATTAAGCGCATTTAACGTTAGTTTAACGCCATTTAACGTTAGTTTAACGCCATTTTAACGTTAGTTTAACGCCATTACATTAGTTTGCGATTAACATTTATTTTTAACGCCATTTTACGTTACTTTAACGCGCCATTTTAACGTTAGTTTAACGTCATTTAACG
>NW_024746925.1:0-11756 GCF_018991925.1 Homarus americanus
CTGCTGCTGCACCTACAGGATCAACTCCCCCAAAGACCACTACCACCACCTGCTACTGCGGCTGCACCAAGAGGATCAACTCCCCCACAGTCCACTACCATCACCTGCTGCTGCTGCATCTACAGGATCAACTCCCCCACAGTCTACTACCACCACCTGCTGCTGCTGCTGCTTATGTTGTTGTTGCTGCTGCTGCTGCTGCTGCACCTACAGGATCAACTCCACCACAGTCCACCACCACCTGCTGCTGCTGCTGCACCTACAGGATCAACTCCCCCACAGTCCACCACCACCACCTGCTGCTGCACCTACAGGATCAACTCCCCCACAGTCCACCACCACCACCTGCTGCTGCTGCTGCACCTACAGGATCAACTCCCCCACAGTCCACCACCACCACCTGCTGCTGCTGCACCTACAGGATCAACTCCCCCACAGTCCACCACCACCACCTGCTGCTGCTGCACCTACAGGATCAACTCCCCCACAGTCCGCCACCACCACCACCTGCTGCTGCTGCACCTACAGGATCAACTCCCCCACAGTCCACCACCACCACCTGCTGCTGCAGCTGTACCTACAGGATCAACTCCTCCACAGTCCGGCCACCACCACCACCTGCTGCTGCAGCTGTACCTACAGGATCAACCTCCACAGGCCACCACCACCACCACCACCTGCTGCTGCACCTACAGGATCAACTCCCCACAGTCCGCCACCACCACCACCTGCTGCTGCTGCACCTACAGGATCAACTCCCCCACAGTCCACCACCACCACCTGCTGCTGCAGCTGTACCTACAGGATCAACTCCCCCACAGTCCGCCACCACCACCACCTGCTGCTGCTGCACCTACAGGATCAACTCCCCAACAGTCCGCCACCACCACCACCTGCTGCTGCTGCACCTACAGGATCAACTCGCCCACAGTCCATCACCACCACCTGCTGCTGCTGCTGCACCTACAGGATCAACTCCCCCACAGGCTGTTGGGATGATAATAGACAGGACGGACAGACTTGAGACAGATTAGAAGGTATTTATAAACAAGTATAACACCAAATTGACCAAAGCTGCATCAGTGAGGGTAGCTGGTCTTACATCCACCAGCATAAATAATAATATGCATTAAAAAGTAACACCCTCGCGCGGAAAGAACATCGATGGTCGGTCAGTCGTGTGAGATGGGCCTAGAACTGACTAACGCGCATGATGACTATGATGACTTAACACAGGTGATGACTTAAGCGGATGGTGACTAATCTAACCAGAATCAAGGTCACTTCTCTTCATAATATAATTTATCTCGGAATGATCATCGGTGATTCATAATAATTTTTTTTTTATGATTTTACCCTCTCCTTATGGCGAATATTTCTTTAACTAATTATTCTAACTTTTATTCTATTCCTTCCTATCGTAGGGTGTGTCATACGGAGGCGAATTTTTTTTTTTTGAGTTTGAAAAATCGGCCCATGGTATTAATGATGTAGTTCTATGTGCAGAATCATGTGATATCTTCAGATTTGAAAAGTTTTCATTTTTTGCGAGGTAAATTTTAACTTGAAATCTTATGAAAATTCAGTATTTCCACCCTTTTACCAACACCACTAAATAGCTTATTTAAAGTAAAGTAAATGTATCAGGTTAATTTATTAGGATGAAAATTATCCAGAATAGTGAAACGAATGATCTTGACACATTTATTAAATTTAATATTCCTTTAGAAAACAAAATCATCAAATACAAAAACCGGTTTTACTACTACGACCCGGTGTTGCTGCACACCATAGAGAACATGTCTTTCTTTTGCTTCTTGTTTCTACTCATCACCTCCCTGCTGACCACCTGAGCTCGGATGTAGCCTTCCTCCTCTCTCCTGGTTGCACGCGACTGCTGGCCTCGCCTCACTTGCTGTACACACAACGCCTATACTCTGGGTGTGCGAGGGCCAGGCAGGGACATGCATGGGGTTGTCCAGGAAAGCTCTGACTTGAACAATGGTGAGGCTGCAGGTAAGAGGGGGCTCACTGCCAGCCTGGATGTTATCCAGATCTATGAGATCAGTGAGGGTCTTGGCACCTAGATTGACTTCAGGAGTCTTCCTGACCCTGAAGGAATCGTCACCAACTGATTCGTCATGCCCAGATCCTCTCATAAGTCTCATATCCTCCTCATCCTTACTGCAGAGCATTGTCTGCAGAACTGCCTCGGGATGAGCATGCCAGGAAGATCTCCTCACAGTCTGCTCCACAATCTGAACAACCTTCCTTGGCTGACTCCTCAGGAGCTCAAGCTGGAAGAGAACATGCCTCGGACCTTCGGAGAACGATGACTTGACCTTGGTGTTGAACCAATTTGGCAAGTAGACACTCACGATGAATTGGATACTGTCTCAGGTTGTGAAGCTGGCCCCTTTCAGTTTATGATGAGCTTTCTACCCAAATTCTGCAGAACCTGAGAGCTGCTAGAGCCACCTAGAATGTAGACTGACCTATCTGCAGGTAAGCAAGTCTATCAGGCATGACCTCAGTTTTGATGGCACTGCAAATCATGTAACCATAGTACTGGTCAGTACTCAGGTCGTCAATGACAGTATGTGCAAGCTCAACGAGTGGAGGGCCAACTGTGATTTTTTTCAAAGCTCGGATTTATTTCTAACTCAGTGGCAGAGTCCAGCATCTTGCCAAGAGGACCAGACCATCTGTTGTTTGAAAGAGTCTTGCCATCCAGCTCCTGGATCAGATGTCTGGAGTGGCAACCTTCGTTGGTGGAGGCCGTACAAACAATCCAGACCAGCTTCCTCCCAATCTTCCGCTTCCCCATCCACTGTAAGGACCCCCCCTTGCCACCCTGTGTTCAAAGGGTGCTGTCCCTCCAATGGCCTGCAGGGTCTGGCTCCACGCTCTCTCTGAGCCAGTTCCACAATGTTATCTGCCACTATCTCAGCTGGTTTCCTGATGTCATCTTTCTGGAGTGAAATGCCACAACATTTCCCTCCCTGGGTTCACTGCAGCAGGAGTAGTGTTCCTCCTTCACCATGGCAGGAACAACTTGTCAGAATCTCCAACTTTCATGAACACTTTGATTGTCATCCTCTCCCATCAAAGAACAAACAATTGATTCCATTTTTCTTATCCCCTTATCAAACCTCTAGGTTACTGACAAGTTTCTCCTGAGCTCTCCTTACTTTGTTATGATCTATGACCAGGTGAACATCATCAGGTGTTATCAAACCACCGTCAATCCAGGCAGCTGTTGCTATCTCTGCAGTTTCTCTGAGACCAGTGTGGTGTCGCATGCTGGCCAGAGCTATGCTCGGGATATCTTTCCTATTTCGAATCTTATGCCTGGAAGGTTTGGGATCATTATTTTCTGGGTTAGGGACAAAGTCACCATTCTCCTGGTCAGCACTCGGATCAGCCATGGGGAAGTCATTAAACTCTGAATCAGCTTGACTCCAATCATCGGCCTTTTTTACCTCACCCTGGGCCTTCTCAAGTCTCTTTTCCTCGGCAACTCTTCTCCTCTTCTGTCTCTCTGTGGCAGCCTCCTGTCTCTTGGACTCCGGAATATCTTGGCTAGAAATCATGAGAGCCCCTATACTGCCAGTCTTCTCTCTCTGTGCTTTGACAAATGCCAGTTCGATCACAGGAATCTTCAGTTCACGCTTGCAAATACAGGAGATGTGGGCCTCGGATTTACAGTCACGATCGCATCCAAACTCAGGACCAGAGAACAATTGGGCACTTGCAAGTAATTATGTCAAATAACTGGTCCAGTTGTGGCAAGCTGTCCTAACTGCAAGTTTTCCTCTCCCAAGAGAGATATCTTGCCTTTTCCCAACAGCTGTGATCTCTCACTAATCTTCTTCTGACTTGTTATGACTGAGAGGCTTGAACTGAGCGTTAGCCAGAGTGTACTGTGCCAAGACAGCTTTGGTCATATCACTGGCAATGTCTTTGTTTGTGTAAGTTCTTTGGTTCTTTTCACTGATTTGCCTGATTAAAGCACCGTATCTCAAAGCATCTCTCAATGTAGGCAACTCCGACTTCAGGAGCTCTCTCCCAGACCCAAGATAGTGACTGAGATGGCTGGATTTTTGGTTCCTCGTCCTGACACAAGCAGCCATCGCAAATATTATCAACTTGTAAATGCATCAGAATCTGAAACAGAAAAAAATATTGTTAGTTGGGCTGTTAAAGAATGAAGTCAGAAAGCAATGTTCACTATTTAATTGTAATGCACTAATGCAGCTGTACGTTAGATTTTCGATAAATTTCACGCTAAAATTTACCTAGCAAAAGGTTGCAAAATATTGAAACTGAAATTATTTTCTGTTTATATACACTAAAATCTACCAAAAAAGTGATGGGCCATTAGTTTTAGCTGATCTTCCCTCCTATGACACACCCTATTCCTATAGTATACTAGATACTTACAGTACCTAATAACCAGGACCATGATTATAACAACCAGGACCATGATTATAATAACCACGACCATGACTATAACAACCACGAACCATGATTATGACAACCACGACCATAATTAAAACAACCACGACCATAATTATAACAACGACCATGATTTTCACAACCACGACCATGATTATAACAACCACGACTATGATTATAACAACCACGACTATGATTATAACAACGACCATGAATATAACCACGATCATGATTATAACAACCACGACCATGATTATAACAACCACGAATATGATTATAACAAGTACGACCATAAATATAACATCCACGACTATGATCATAACCACGACCATGATTATAACAATCACGACCATGATTATAACAACCACGACCATGATTATAACAACCACGAATATAATTATAACAAGCACGACCATGAATATAACAACCACGACCATGATTATAACATCCACGACTATGATCATAACCACGACTATGATTATAATAACCACGACCATGATTGTAACAACCAAGACCATGATTATAACAACCACGACCATAATTATAACAACCACGACCATCTGGAAAACGATGTCGCTGTACGCTAGCCAAGCACGTTCGAACTTTCACGCCTCGTAAACTGTACCACCGGACTCGCCACCGGGCACGAAGGGCCCACACTCACTTGTCTAAGATACTATAGGACTAGCCATGTGTATATGTTCTGGGTAGCCGAAACGGCACAATATTTTTTCATCAAACTTGGTGGAAAAATCGCAAAAAATTCGTAAAATAGAACAAACCTGGTATCATGTCGATGATTTCTTTAGGAAGGAATTAATTAACAATTTTATTTACGATGGAAAACGATGCAAGTCTACGGACTTGGCGCACCCGAATTAACCATGCAGGTCTACAGACTTGCCGCACCCTCATTCGCTGTACGCTAGCCAAGCACAAGCGTTCAAATTTCACCGGGCACGAAGGGCCCGAGATCGCTTGTCCTCCTCTGTTTTCTGACACGTACAGTATACTGGACTGGACTGGACTGGACCAGCAACTTGTATGTATATATACACACACACATATATATATATATATATATATATATATATATATATATATATATATATATATATATATATATATATATATATATATATATATATATATATATATATATACCTAACCAAACAGCACCTCACTTAACACACCAAGTTGTTGGAGGGTTTCTGTGATAGCACCTGGTAATATCTGGACGTCTCATTTATCGACTCGTACCTGATGACTATCATAATAGACAAAACATGTAGCTTGTCGATGCTTTACTTTATCATATCTTATATTTTTACCTGTTTATAACGAAGATACTTGGTACTCTTTACCACAGAACATTGTGTTGTCCAAGTCTTAACTGAGAACTCTGACACATGTGTACAAGTAGTCGTAGTTTCCAAAAGTCGAACAGAAGTTCAGACAATCGTGAGGTCGTAAACATGTGGTCGCAAATGGAACGAAAAGATTAAAGAAATACGATCAGTGTCACAAGTATGGCAAGACTGGTCCACGATTTAGTTGACCAGTCTTGCCCTCTCGCCCTCACCTCCTTACCAGTTGAAGGAAACGACCCGAGACAACTTACTGGTCTCTCCAAGCTTTTAGCTCTCACTAACGCAAAAGCTTCTCAATATTCCGTACAGTTGTGGAGAAAATGCTCTTGCCACTACTGGCAATATTTGACATCTACACTTGAGGATCTTGTAGGTAAGGATGATATAGAGTTCAACGTTATTCATTCAGACTTTTCGTGGTAGTTTTGTATGGTGGTGTTTCTGATATATCTAAAGTGCACGAAACAAGTGACTCAGAGACAGACTTCATAATTTTGAGTCGTTCACTGTCTCTTGTGTAAAAATAAATTCCACTTAAGAACCTCATCAGGAACCAGTTCGCCATGGTGGTCCTACCAGTGTCAACAAACACCCACCAAAAGTGATTACTAGATCGAGAGAACTGAAGCTCCTCACCACGACAAGGCAGTTACCAAACATCAGTTCTCTGTATTAAAAACTGCAGTGGGATACAAGGGACCCACTTTTAGGTCTGAGTCTGCCACCAACTCAGACGTGTTTTTGTTGAAGGAGATATCCACCTTTGGCAGTGGAGGTCCATCCTCCTAAAATATTACCTTCCGAACACTTCTGAAGTACATGCTCATATCCATGCCATATTTCAGCCAGAGATAGTGAACATCTATGAGCTAAATCTTAATAGTAACAGTATTGTGACCAAGTCCTAGTTTGCTGATCTTGACTGACTTTCTACCTCATTTACACACAGCTGAAGGGTCTCAACTGTTTCTCTTACAACACAACATATTTATCGTTTGTCACTCCTGATCTGTTTGTTTTTGTTTTTGTTTTATTTCAGCATTTTTTTATAATGCAATTTGTTTTTGCCTTTTGTTACCCCCCCCCCACCCCCCCAGGCCCCATGTGGGTCAGGGACCTGTGCCCGGGTAATTCCCTTAATACACCAACAAATTTTCAACAATAACACGTGCTTAATATAATATGCAAGTACAGTAGCCACTAGGAAACCAACATGGTATACATGCATTGAAGTTAATTGTATACGGTAATTTAATTTGCTATGCTATTCTGAATTCTAGTCTAGTTTAGTTTAAATTATATTCTTGAACGGGAAGACATACACAGATTATTGATGCTGAAATCTGGCCCCAGTAACCATAAGAGCCACGAGTCTTGTATCCTGGTGTCACTTTGACGTGTGTGTAAAACATTTATATATTATATACACAGTAATATCATAAATATATTTGTTTCCAATATACGAACTAAAAATAGTTTTTCAGTATTATTGCAAGTGAACGTTTGGGTCACATGGTATTTAAAACCGTATATATACCTGCAACATTGCGCCAGGGAAAGTTATTATCACTATCACCTTTTCTGTAATGTAATGATAACAGTCATGGTTACTGCCGCTCATAGTTGGTTAATAACCGAGGCACAGGAGGAGGTATAACGGGTCACATGAAGGGGTATAACCCGATACAGGAGGGGGTATAACGGGTCACATGAGGGGGTATAACCGGGAGGGGGTATAACGGGTCACATGAAGGGGTATAACCCGATACAGGAGGAGGTATAACGGGTCACATGAAGGGGTATAACCGGACACAGGAGGAGGTATAACGGGTCACATGAAGGGGTATAACCCGATACAGGAGGAGGTATAACGGGTCACAAGAAGGGTATAACCCGATACAGGAGGAGGTATAACGGGTCACATGAAGGGGTATAACCCGATACAGGAGGAGGTATAACGGGTCACATGAAGGGGTATAACCCGATACAGGAGGAGGTATAACGGGTCACATGAAGAGGGTATAACCCGATACAGGAGGGGGTATAACGGGTCACAAGAAGGGGTACTCAACCCGATACAGGAGGGGTATAACGGGTCACATGAGGGGTATAGCCCGATACAGGAGGAGGTATAACGGGTCACATGAGGGGGGTATAACCCGATACAGGAGGGGGTATAACGGGTCACATGAGGGGGTATAACCGGACACAGGAAGAGGTATAACGGGTCACATGAAGGGGTATAACCCGATACAGGAGGAGGTATAACGGGTCACATGAGGGGGTATAACCGGACACAGGAAGAGGTATAACGGGTCACAAGAAGGGGTATAACCCGATACAGGAGGGGGTATAACGGGTCACATGAGGGGGTATAACCGGACACAGGAAGAGGTATAACGGGTCACATGAAGGGGTATAACCCGATACAGGAGGGGGTATAACGGGTCACATGAGGGGGTATAACCGGACACAGGAAGAGGTATAACGGGTCACATGAAGGGGTATAACGGGACACATGAAGGGGTATAACCCGATACAGGAGGGGGTATAACGGGTCACATGAGGGGGTATAACGGGACACAGGAAGAGGTATAACGGGTCACAAGAAGGGTATAACCGGACAGAGGAGGGAGGTATAACGGGTCTGGAGAGGTATAACGGGATACAGGAGGAGGTATAACGGGTCACATGAGGGGGTATAACCCGATACAGGAGGAGGTATAACGGGTCACATGAGGGGTATAACAGGACACATGAGGGGGTATAACCTTGGGACACAGGAGGGTATAACCGGACACAGGAGATATAACGGGTCACATGAAGGTATAACCAAAGGACCCACCAGGAGGTATAACAGGTCACATGAGGGGGTATAAACCCGGACACCAGGGAGGGAGAGTATAACAGGTGCAAGAGGGGAATTATAACGGGACACAGGAAGAGGTATAACGGGTCACAAGAGGTATAACCAGACACAGGAGGGGGTATAACCCAGGTCACATGAGAATTATAACCGGACACAGGAGGGTATAACGGGTCACAAGAGGGTATAACAGGACACAGGAGGAGTATAACGGGTGCATAGAGTGTAACCCGATACAGGAGGGTATAACGGGTCACATGAGGGGTATAACGGGACACATGAAGGGGGTATAACCGGACACAGGAGAGTATAACCGGACACAGGAGGGGGTATAACGGGTCACATGAGGGGGGTATAACCCGATACAGGAGGAGTATAACAGGTCACATGAGGTATAACCCGATACAGGAGGGTAAGCAGATTATGAGGGGTATAACGGGACACACAGGAAGAGTATAACGGGTCACATGAAGTGTAACCCGATACAGGAGGGGGTATAACAGGTCACATGAGGGGGTATATAACCGGACACAGGAAGAGGTATAACAGGTCACATGAGGGTATAACCTTGATACAGGAGAATATAAGGGGTCACATGAGGGGTATAACCGGACACAGGAAGAATTATAACGGGTCACATGAGGGGTATAACCCGATACAGGGAGATATAACGGGTCACATGAGGGGGTATAACCGGACACAGGAAGAGGTATAACGGGTCACATGAAGGGGTATAACCCGATACAGGAGGGGGTATAACGGGTCACATGAGGGGGTATAACCGGACACAGGAAGAGGTATAACGGGTCACATGAGGGGGTATAACCGGACACTGAAGATGGATTAACCGAAGTCACAGGAGGAAACTAATATCACCAAGGCGGAGGTTCTGTGGCACCGAGTAAGACCTCCGCTCCAGCTGCAGGCTCGTGTCTACGCTAACCTGTCTAGAAACTACACCAGTATAGGGTGAGTTACTCCTGGGGCACAACACCGGGCGGAACTGGGTTAATGTATTCTTAAAAAACGCCTCACATTGACAGCAACTCTTAATTATGATATAACTTGCCAATTTAGTCCGAATTATTCTTAGTTTTTTATTTCGATTGTATCTATGATCACAATTTATATATGGCATCCCCTTGACCTTCAACTGATCTTCACCAAAAACACGGACGCCTACATGACATTTCCCCAAAATCCCACCCAAAAGTTTAAGTTCAATCATTTTAAACATTTAGTAGTCCATTTTCAATTATAAACGTAAAGAAACAAAATCACACAATTATCAGATCAAAATTGTTGCCGAGTTACTCTAAATAACATGCATACATGCTCAACCAATCAATAAACTCTGGGTATTATGACAAATACAAAGATAATTTTATTAATATATACCAAACAAGCTTATACTATGAACCCACCCACGCTATGTGAGAAAGTAAAATAATACCCCAAAACCATCGAAAAACCCTGATTAAATCCTACCCTAACCCAACATAACGTTGGGAATTTAAAATCCGCAAATTCGCTGGATGACCGAAACGATAATACAGAAGAAAAAAAATAAACGGGGAGGAGGAACGCGAACTTGGCGGTCCAAGATGGCGGTCCGAGCGGAACACACAGTTTTTATTCTTAACACGAACAAGGGAAAACGAAAAGGCTAATATTTAACGAGTGTGTTCCAGCCTTAACACCAAGTTGAGGAAATTTTTCCCATTAAAGATACAAGATTTTTTATTGTTCCTTTAAAACACAACAACAGCGTCTTACCTGACTCCTCAAGAAGGCGTTGTGCACCCGGTGTCCTGCCACTTTCCTTCACCGTTAAGACACTTAGTAAACACTTCACCATATGTATCCAACTTTTTCCCAGGAGGTCTTCTGTGTGTGATCACAGCGTGTAAATTCATCATATAACGCGCTGCATTAAATTACCAATACAATTAATAAAGTCACAGAGAGCGGTGAGCGTCCATGCACCGCCCCAAGGTGTCGCGCGGCACTGAGTAGTGTCTCGGTTTAGGGAAAGTAATGTTAAAAATAGTACCACGACTAAACTCCAAGAGTCCAAAACCAATCATTTATTGATGATACGAAGCTACCAAAACTAACCTAACTTTACCCAAATTTCCCAAAGATCATTACGGTATGTTTCGTTACCATACGTTAGCTTCATATCTTCTGCTTTGAGAAAATTTGTGAGATCATCATTCTTGGTTGTGATATATTTCCAACATTAGTTATCTTTGTTCGAAAGTTCTTTCATCGAATGATTTAATTTGTTTGAAAAAGTTTCGGATGGTCATTGATTCGAAAATCATAGACACTTCAGATCATTAAGGAAAATAAACTTCTTGAATAACAAACTTTCGAAAAATATTTGTTGTGATAAGTAGTGAGGAGCCTAGTGAGCAGCCGGCTTCCTCCTATGTGGAGGAAGCCGGCCTTCGACACAAGCTTTGAGTGTTATTTATTAACGTTTAAATGGTTTTTATGAAAGTTCTATTTTATTTATTATGTTTTTAACTTGCAATATTTTATTTTAGTCCTTTAAACATTAAATTTAATTCGGCGAAATATAACCTACGCTCTTGCGTCGCCAGGGATGTAATTACCACAATCAATCAGCCCAGTGTCTCTTAAGAGGTGGCCAACCTTACCACACAAACCATTAAGTTCCTCTCTCGGTATTTGAAAGAGAAGTGATTGTCATGTGTAGCGAGAGTTTTCAGCATTATTTGTATGTGTTACAAAACACCAATGTAACTTACGGGACTAACTTACCATCTGTTGATACTGTTATAATGAGACTATGATTGGGATACAAATATTACTGAAAATTATGGACAAATTATTATTTTTTCATTGTATAAAAATTTTGCTCCAAGGTTATGATGACCTTTAAATTTGTATAAGATTAAATTATCTGTTCTATTGATGTAGTACAGCGTTCATGTCAAAATGAACTATTTTATTGGTGTAAATAATTCATGTGTTCTTATAATATTTATAACTTTTTGTAAGCCCCAGAAAGGGATGGTATAGGTGAGGGTGGG
>NW_024746926.1:0-22032 GCF_018991925.1 Homarus americanus
ACTCTTCTCCTCTTCTGTCTCTCTGTGGCAGCCTCCTGTCTCTTGGACTCCGGAATATCTTGGCTAGAAATCAACTGGTCCAGTTGCTTGGCAAAGCTGTCCTTAACTGCAAGTTTTCCTCTCCCAAGAGAGATATCTCTTGCCTTTTCCCAACTGGCTAGCAGTCTCTCACTAATCTTCTTCTAACTTGTTATGACTGGAGGCTTGAACTGAGCGTTAGCCAGAGTGTACTGTGCCAAGACAGCTTTAGTCATATCACTGGCAATGTCTTTGTTTGTGTAAGTTCTTTGGTTCTTTTCACTGATTTGCCTGATTAAAACACCTTATCTCAAAGCATCTCTCAATGTAGGCAACTCCGACTTCAGGAGCTCTCTCCCAGACCCAAGATAGTGACTGAGATGGCTGGATTTTTGGTTCCTCGTCCTGACACAAGCAGCCATCGCAAATTTTATCAACTTACAAATGCATCAGAATCTGAAACAGAAAAAATATTGTTAGTTGGGTTGTTAAAGAATGAAGTCAGAAAGCAATGTTCACTATTTAATTGTAATGCACTAATGCAGCTTTGCGTTAGATTTTCGATAAATTTCATGCTAAAATTTACCTAGCAAAAGGTTGCAAAATATTGAAACTGAAATTATTTTCTGTTTATATACACTAAAATCTACCAAAAAAGTGATGGGCCATTAGTTTTAGCTGATCTTCCCTCCTATGACACACCCTATTGTGGTAATACTGGTTGTGAAGGTGGTAGTAGTGGTGGAGGTAGTGGTAGTAATGATGGTGGTGGTGGAGGTACCATTATCAGCGTGGGTGAGATGGTGCAGGTTGGGGCAGCTAGGTGGACCTAACCCCAGCCAGTTCTGCTCCGTTGCACAAGCTGATTCAGTCATCCCTATTATGCCTCCCAGCCAGTGTTGCTGAGAGGTCGCCAACACATCTGGTCTACACACACACACACCTGTCCAACACACCTGATCCACACACACACCTGTTCAACACACTTGATCCACACACTTGTCCAACACACCTGGTCCACACCCTTGATTAACATACCTGTCCAACACAGCTGGACCACACACCTCCCAACACACCTGGTCCACACACCTCCTACCATACCTGGACCACACCTGTTCAACACACCTGACGGCCACACCTCAGGCTTCACACCTGATAAATTAGTCGATGTAGCTACCCACCGCAAAGACTCAGGTGGGCTGATCGGGGTGGGGCGGGGCGGGGCGGGGAAGGGCAGGGCGGGGCAGGGTTGGACGAGTGGGAGGGTGATTAAGATTTATGAACCTCACTATCAAATTTCAAATTCAAATTACTCAACAAGCAACAACACAGGTACAGACAGGTACAAGTACAGGTATATTTACAAGTATTATATCCAGGTGCACTAATTCATATGCAGTAGTTATTTAAGGAGTTGGTAATGGTCTGATTTTGGTCCTGATTAGTAACCATTAAAATTATAATATAATTGTGATTGGAAATATTGATCTCATGGTTAATATATTTAAGGTAAAGTCTCTGGCCTGTGGGTGTATGTAGGGAGGGGGGGGGATCAGATCACAGTTTACCTCACCGTGTTTCTGTCTCTCGATTGTTTTTGTCATCAGCTGTTTAATGTGGTTGTTAAGTGTTTCCCTGGCCAGATGTTTCATGGTTCTTGATATTCTGTGGTTGAGTGTTTATTGTGTATGTAAAGTGTTTGTTGGTTTAATTTAAGGAGTGTTTAGGAGGCAGGAACATTGAGTGATAGAGAGATGTTTAGTGAGTGACCGTCGCTGTGATGGTCATGCGTTACCGAGAAAGAATTGATTAGTTGAGGGTCGGAGCTCAGACTGACATTCATAAAGGCGGTAACTCACACCTGGCCGGATAACCTTCACCTAGGCTGGATAACCCTCGACCCAGTAGTACCTGTGGCTACTTGATTGAGGTTAATTAGGAGTAAACACTGTTCTGAGTGAGTGAAATGCATTGGAATATGACATCCTATTCTACCCAGTACGAATCCAGTCATCTCTTGAGATAACACATATGGAAACTGAGTCACCCGGTCAGTTAGGATGTTTCATGTAACCTCAATCCGCTGTGAGGAGGTTTTTTTTCCGGTATGGACCAAGAACATGTGTAAGAGGTGATTAAATGATGCAACTTCTGATTGGCGTCAGTATCAAGTATTCTTGTGTATGATACTGTCCTCGTATCATCCTGAAGGTGTCATCATCACTACACTGCGGTGCACTGTTGGTGGAATCCCGTATTTTCTCCTCAGCAAGTTCTTCAGTGCGGGTAATAAAGTCGTCATTCGTTGCCGGACCCAAGATATCACCGTGGATGTGTGTCACCTTGGATGTCATTGTATATTAGCGAGCTGCAGGTGTGGGTGTATTAAGAACCTTGCACACACCTGTCATCATCCCCGAGCTGCAGGTGTGGGTGTATTAAGAACCTTGTGCACCTGTCAGCATCCCCGAGCTGCAGGTGTGGGTGTATAAGAACCTTGCACACCTGGCATCATCCCCGAGATGCAGGTGTGGGTGTATTAAGAACCTTGCACACCTGTCATCATCCCCGACGTATTTTTAGGATTGTCAGGTATCAGTTTAATTATCAGCCACCGTTAGCCTGTAGTGATCACCGTGTTTTCCTCCTGTCAGCTTGTAGTGATCACCGTGTTTTTTTTCCTGTCAGCCTATAGTGATCACCGTGTTTTCCTGTCAGCCTGTAGTCATCACCGTGTTTCCCTCCTCTCAGCCTGTAGTGATCACCGTGTTTTCCTCCCGTCAGGCTGTAGTGATCACCGTGTTTTCCTCCTGTCAGCCTGTAGTGAGCACCGTGTTTTCCTCCTGTCAGCCTGTAGTGATCAACGTGTTTTCCTCCTGTCAGCCTGTAGTAAGCACCTGTCATTGTCTTGGCGGGAAAAAAAGATAAAAAGAGTCGTATATCTGACATTTTCTGGAGCTCTGTAGATCCACTTGCAATTATTTAAGTGTTAATAAGGTTAGAATCATCTTCGTATTCTATAACACAACCCGATAAACCATTACTAAATATAAGTTAGAATCATCTTCGTATTCTATAACACAACCCGATAAACCATTACTAAATATAAGTTAGAATCATCTTCGTATTCTATAACACAACCCGATAAACCATTACTAAATATAAGTTAGAATCATCTTCGTATTCTATAACACAACCCGATAAACCATTACTAAATATGAGTTAGAATCATCTTCGTATTCTATAACACAACCCGATAAACCATTACTAAATATAAGTTAGAATCATCTTCGTATTCTATAACACAACCCGATAAACCATTACTAAATATGAGTTAGAATCATCTTCGTATTCTATAACACAACCCGATAAACCATTACTAAATATGAGGATTAAAACTATACACCTGATAACTTCCCCCCGTGGGCTGCCTCTTAAAATATACAACACCATTTACAACAGAACCCATTAACAGTAACTCTGTCTTGTGTCGTTGAGGAAGGGTTAATCCTCTGTTGTGACCTCAGTGATACTAAATGTTGTCTTGTGGGGATGGGTAATAAACCTTATCCCCTTTAACCTCTATATGGATAACTCTGGATAATTATACCAGCACTCAGGAGGTGCATTACTTAACCACAGACAATAATACTCCATGAACGTTTATGGTCAAAGTTTGGTTTAACCTTTATCGTCCTCAGACCCCGTGGCTTGTAGATTAACGTGTGAGAGGGAATAAAATAACGCAAAGTAAGAGTCTCGGTGTTACTAAATTTTTCAAAGTGATTTCTCTTTCTCTCTCTCTCTCTCTCTCTCTCTCTCTCTCTCTCTCTCTCTCTCTCTCTCTCTCTCTCTCTCTCTCTCTCTCTCTCTCTCTCTCTCCTCTCTCCCAGTTCAAGACCGCATTCTTACCAGAGATGGGCGATAGTCAAGCTGTCTCCTTATTACAGAGTAAGTAAGTGAGTGTGATGGATGCTTGGTGGGGCTGGCTATCGTACTTACTATCCACTATTATCGTATCTTGTTTATTTTATTTATTTCTATTTATCTAGTTTTTTTTTTGTATTTGTGCTTTTGTGTCCTGCGGAGGGGGGTGGGTAGGTTAGGTTTGGTTCTGTCAGCCCATAAAAAATTTCAGTGATAACACGAGTTTAAAATAGAGTAACATATATATTTTAATTTTTTTGTGTAGTGTGTGTGTGTGTGTGTGTGTGTGTGTGTGTGTGTGTGTGTGTGTGTGTGTGTGTGTGTGTGTGTGTGTGTGTGTGTGTGTGTGTGTGTGTGTGTGTGTGTGTGTGTGTGTGTGTGTGTGCGTGTGTGTGTGTGTGTTTTTAGATGTTTACTGGTCAAAACACGTTGTTACCTGCGGGCCGATTAACTGTGATGTTACCTTAGCGCTTATCAGATCCGCACCTGCTGGAGACCGAAGCCCCAGGTGTATGGAACAATATGTGGTCTTTTTTTTTTTGTTACCTAGACACCAGAGCATTTTGTAGTCAGTTATCTAGACACCAGAGCATTTTGTAGTCAGTTATCTAGACACCAGAGCATTTTGTAGTCAGTTATCTAGACACCAGAGCATTTTGTAGTCAGTTATCTAGACACCAGAGCATTTTGTAGTCAGTTATCTAGACACCAGAGCATTTTGTAGTCAGTTATCTAGACACCAGAGCATTTTGTAGTCAGTTATCTAGACACCAGAGCATTTTGTAGTCAGTTATCTAGACACCAGAGCAATTTGTAGTTGCTTCACCTTCCCTCAGTCAATCAGTGTGAGCACAGTATACATTGAGACCTGGAGAATCAAAAGAAACCTTTATCAGATTCCTACACTGACAAACACACTATCACAAGTATACTCCGAATGTTGTATAGCTCATAGTTGTATGTTTGGTGGTATAAAGGTGTAAAATTAATCAACTATCGTGTCTGTACCTGTACCTCGTAGGTGTGGTGTTGATGATTTATCGTTGATCCGGAAGTATGGTGCGTCTGTTAGGGGGGGAAATTTTTCTCTGGTAGGTTAACTATTGTGTGTCCGTAATAAGAACAATTACTGGACGTAAACCATAAAACATAAGTATTAATGTTTACTCCAACACACTGTTAAAACGTGAAACATATCCAACACACACACACACACACACACACACACACACACATAAAAAAACCTGTGAAAGTGACGATAGCACGACCCTGCCCTTGATAATAGCTACACCACGCACAGAGAGAGTCTAGGAGCTACTTATACCAAGTTTATCGACAATGATTATCCCAGTCTTCTCCAAATAATGACGAGAAAAATCCTATTATCAAGGGTGATCTTTAGTGTAGAGTGTAGACCAATAGCGAGTGCGAGAGAGCCTGTGGTGAATCACTTGTTAGCGTAAGGTTATCACATGAAGAGATCTTTAAAGGGCGTGTGAGTACTGCTGTTGTGGATCTCAGGGGGACAATTATAGCCTACGACTCAACACACACACTCACCATTAGTTAACCCACAGAGAGAAAATAAACACTACTAATTATAAGGGCGACTTGTTGCAATAAGATACTTGGGTAGCTAACTAGGGGGACACAATTCTTCTGACGGGAGGAGAGAAAAAAATCACTAGAGAAAAAATTTAAGAGGGTTTTTCTTGAGGTTTGTGATGGTCATTGAGATGGTTAAGGCGTGTTGCAGAGTGTGACTTGCTTTGATGTTTTAAGTCCCGGTAGGAGTTAAACCCTTATACCATTAAACCTCCGACTGAACTGTGAGATGTTAAAACTTAAAACTTTTCTTCCATCTACTTTTTGTTTTAACTGAGGTCTTTTGTTGATAACTAAAATATAATGATTGAAAAAAAAAGTACAAAAATGTCTCATGTAGCGAGATGAATGCTGAGAATTTATTGAATATATTGAATTAAAAAAAAAGTGAGATATTTCGACCATATAATTAGGAGGTGGGGAGATAATGGCGCCATACTGTAATTAGGGGTGGGGAGATAATGGCGCCATACTGTAATTAGGGGTGGGGAGATACTGGCGTCATACTGTAATTAGGGGTGGGGAGAAAATGGCGTCATACTGTAATTAGGGGTGGGGAGAAAATGGCGTCATACTGTAATTAGGGGTGGGGAGATAACAATTTGGTGCCCTGAAGAGTTAAAAATAACTGGGTGGAATGAAAATAAAACACCATCACCATCCCCACCCATCACCACCCCACCCCCATCACCACCCCACCACCCATCACCACCCTACCACCCATCCCACCCCCACCACCACCACCACACCACCACCACCACCACCACCACCACCACCCTACCCCCATCGCCACAACTCCTAAAAATAAAAACTTGTGGGTGAGGGCCGTGGTCGCCAGCCCTCAGAGATGTAGAAAGCGCCCTGATTGGTTAGTATAGAATGAAGTGGAAGGCATTGTCTGCTGTGCCCCAACCTGGTACGATGCTGTGACTTGGTGTGCCCTGCCGTGTTACTGTGCCCTGTTGTGTGTTCCTGTGCTTGTGTGTTTCCCCAGCCCTGCTGTATGCTCTCTGTGCCCTGCATGCTCCTGTGCCCTTGTTGTGTGTTCCTCTGCCCTGCTGTGTGTTCCTCTGCCCTGTTGTGTGTCTCCTCCGCCCCAGCCAGGTTCCTCCGCCCTGTTGTGTGTCTCTCCGCCCTGTTGTGTGTTCCAGCCCTGCCAGTCATGTGCTCCTGCCCACTCCTGTGCCCCGCCGTATCTCGCTGACCCCTCTCATGCCCCCCTCCCCGTTTTCCCGCTGTGCACTGTCGTGTCCCGCTAGGCCCCGCTGTGCCCTGCAGGCTGCTCGGGACTTCCCAGGTAGAGGAGGAGGAGGAGGAGGAGGAGGCTGCAGGAATTAATGGATTGCTCACACGGCCCAGGGTCATGACTCAGGGGCCCGCCGATGCGCTTTTGTTCCCTGACCACTACCACTGCGAACCAGGAACTAAGAGAACCATGACTTACGAGAGGACTTGAGACAGAACCATGACTTACGAGAGAGGACTTGAGACAGAACTAGGACTTACGAGAGAGGACTTGAGACAGAACTAGGACTTACGAGAGAGGACTTGAGACAGAACCATGACTTACGAGAGAGGACTTGAGACGGAACCAGGACTTACGAGAGAGGCCTTGAGACAGAACCATGACTTACGAGAGAGGACTTGAGACAGAACCATGACTTACGAGAGAGGACTTGAGACAGAACCACCATGACTTACGAGAGAGGACTTGAGACAACCATGACTTACGAGAGAGGACTTGAGAGCAGAACCAGGACTTACGAGAGAGGACTTGAGACAGAACCAGGACTTACGAGAGAGGACTTGAGATAGAACCAGGACTTACGAGAGAGGACTTGAGACAGAACCATGACTTACGAGAGAGAACTTGAGACAGAACCAGGACTTACGAGAGAGGACTTGAGACAGAACCTTGACTTACGAGAGAGGACTTGAGACAGAACCAGGACTTATGAGAGAGGACTTGAGAAAGAACCTTGACTTACGAGAGAGGACTTGAGACAGAACCATGACTTACGAGAGGACTTGAGACAGAATCTTGACTTACAAAGAGAGGACTTGAGACAGAACCAGGACTTACGAGAAGAGGGCTGAGACAGAACCAGGACTTACGAGAGAGACTTGAAAGAACCATGACTTACGAGAGAGGACTCGAGACAGAACCTTGACTTAGAGAGGACTTGAGACAGAACCATGACTTACGACAGAGACTTGAGACAGAACCAGACACGAGAGAGGACTTGAGATAGAACCAGGACTTAGAGAGAGGACTTGAGACAGAACCAGGACTTTCGAGAGAGGACTTGAGACAGAACCAGGACTTACGGAGAGGACTTGAGATAGAACCAGGACTTACGAGAGAGGACTGAGACAGAACCATGACTACGAGAGACTTGAGACAGAACCTGATTTACGAGAGAGGACTTGAGAAAGAACCAGGACTTACGAGAGAGGACTTGAGACAGAACCAGGACTTACGAGAGAGGACTTGAGACAGAACCAGGACTTACGAGAGACTTGAGACAGAACCAGGACTTACGAGAGAGGACTTGAGACAGAACCAGGACTTACGAGAGAGACTTGAGACAGAACCAGGACTTACGAGAGGACTTGAGATAGAACCTACTCACGAGGACTTGAGACAAACCAGGACTTACGAGAGAGGACTTGAGACAGAACCAGGACTTACGAGAGAGACTTGAGACAGAACCAGGACTTACAGAGAGGACTTGAGACAGAACCAGGACTACGAGAGAGGACTTGAGACAGAACCAGGATTATGAGAGAGGACTTGAGACAGAACCAGGACTTACGAGAGAGGACTTGAGACAGAACCTTGACTTGATGAGAGACTTCAGACAGAACCTTGACTTACGACAGAGGACTTGAGACAGAACCTGACTTACGAGAGAGGACTTGAGATAGAACCATGACTTACGACAGAGGACTTGAGACAGAACCATGACTTAAGAGAGGACTGAGACAGAACCTGACTTACGAGAGAGGACTTGAGACAGAACCATGACTTACGAGAGGACTTGAGACAGAACCATGACTTACGAGAGAGGACTTGAGACAGAACTAGGACTTACGAGAGAGGACTTGAGACAGAACTAGGACTTACGAGAGAGGACTTGAGACAGAACCATGACTTACGAGAGAGGACTTGAGACGGAACCAGGACTTACGAGAGAGGCCTTGAGACAGAACCAGGACTTACGAGAGAGGACTTGAGACAGAACCATGACTTACGAGAGAGGACTTGAGACAGCACTAGGACTTACGAGAGAGGACTTGAGACAGAACCTTGATTTACGAGAGAAGACTTGAGAAAGAACCAGGACTTACGAGAGAGGACTTGAGACAGAACCAGGACTTACGAGAGAGGACTTGAGACAGAACCAGGACTTACGAGAGAGGACTTGAGATAGAACCAGGACTTACGAGAGAGGACTTGAGACAGAACCATGACTTACGAGAGAGAACTTGAGACAGAACCAGGACTTACGAGAGAGGACTTGAGACAGAACCTTGACTTACGAGAGAGGACTTGAGACAGAACCAGGACTTATGAGAGAGGACTTGAGAAAGAACCAGGAGAACCACAAGTAGATGAGAGAAGTAGAACCAAGACAACTAGTAGAGTACAGACACGACAGACAGTACAGGAGTCGTAGAACCTGGATTTTTTTTACGTCAACTGAGACATTTGAGGTTAGGTTAGGTTAGGTTTAATTTAGGTCTGGTTAATGTAAGGTCAGGTTAATGTTAGGTCAGGTTAATGTTAGGTCAGGTTAATGTTAGGTCAGGTTAATGTTGGGTCAGGTTAATGTTAGGTCAGGTTAATGTTAGGTTAGGTTAATGTTAGGTCAGGTTAATGTTAGGTCAGGTTAATGTTAGGTCAGGTTTATGTTAGGTCAGGTTAATGTTAGGTCAGGTTAATGTTAGGTCAGGTTAATGTTGGGTCAGGTTAATGTTAGGTCAGGTTAATGTTAGGTTAAGTTAGTTTAATGTTAGTTTAGGTTAATGTCAATGTTAACTAATGCAAGGTTTAGTTAGGTTAATGTTTTTTTTTTAGCCTTATTCTATTTGTCTATAAATAAATTAATTTCTTTCATCGCTTTTGGTGTTTTACAAGTTTCAAATATTACATACCCTCTCTTCATAATATTTAAATTCCATCATAAAGATTAAAAAAATATTTGTCAGGATATTTTTTTTCTCAGTATTTCCCTGGAGTATTGATGACTAATATACGTGTGAGTGTTAGGTCGAGCCGTGAACTTGTGAACTCTGGTGGGATAGAATATGAATTATTATCGGTGTAGGTGATAAAATACATTGAAGCACACACACACACACACACACACACACACACACACACACACACACACACACACGAGAGAGAGAGAGAGAGAGAGTGGGAAGAAGAGAGAGAAAAGAAAAATAAGATATAATACCTCGAGACAGAAAAAAAAAGCCAAGTTTTCGGGTGAGTGGCGGTAATCTCCACAGAGCCTGGCCATATGCACTGATATGTACCTCATTTACATAGAAGCAGTGCCCTTCCTCCTGACCAGTCCCCTCCCCCCTCTCACCTTCAGCCCCCCTACCCCTTCAACCCTCCCCACCCTCGACATCTACAACAACATCGGTTCGTTCTCTCCTCTCTCTCTCTCTCTCTCTCTCTCTCTCTCTCTCTCTCTCTCTCTACTCTCAAAGCTCACTGACCATATTGTCTGCCTTCCGACTTCCAGACCGCGATGAAGAGAGCCAGCACAGCAATTGTGCGTCTGGCGAAGAATACAATATTCTCGTTAGTGTGTCTGTGTGGGTGCGAGAGAGAGATGTAACACAAAATAGTCGTAATAATTTAGGTTATACAGATTTGAAACGTGAAAGGCAGCAGCCTGACCATCTGATTTTATGGGGTCACACGGTCGAAATTCAATGTCATTTTACTATCAATTTCATCACCGTTTATCCCTTTCTATCATCGTCGTAAAATAATATTGTAAATCTTAATCCTGTTCCTTTCTGCTAATTATCTGTTCGCTTATGTCAAATGTCAAATTACCTTAAGATTTAGCCCCAGTTTTTTTACCTGACGATTAAGCACCCTAAAACTATCTGGGGCTGGGGTTAGGTTAGTGTTAGGTTGGGTTAGCGATAGTTAGGTTAGATTAATAATTAATCTTTAGGTTTGATAATATGGGGTGGCTAATCTTCATGTGATCCCAAATATCACGCATAGAAATTCCTTTCAGATATTCTTGGGACCAACACAGTCATCTTCACAGCTACCCATCTCCCAACGTACCCTAATGTACCCTCCAATAACCTCAAGGGAACAGGTGCACCGATCCACAGTGAGGTGCACGTAGCCTCCTCCCGCCCCCATCAATAAACACATTTAGACCAGGAGGGCGGCAAGACAAGGCCACCTGGCTTGACCCGCTGCCTATAACCCAGTGTTCCATCATGTTTGACACGCTCTACTTTCCTCACCAAGTGCTTTCACGAAGGGGTTAACAGCTCCTCCCCCCCTCCCCTCCCTTCTCCACCCTACACCATGCTCTCATCTCCTCCCCTTCACCATACACTATCACCACCACTCTCCCCTTCACCATACACTATCACCACCACTCTCTCCCCTTCACCATACACTATGCTCTCCCCTTCACCATACACTATCACCACCACGCTCTCCCCCTTCACCATACACTATCACCACCACGCTCTCCCCCTTCACCATACACTATCACCACCACGCTCTCCCCTTTTACCATACACTATCACCACGCTCTCCCCTTCTGCCACCCCTATCACCCACCACTCTCCCCTTCACCATACACCCTATCACCACCACACTCTCCCCTTCACCATACACTATCACCACCACTCTCCCCTTCACACTTTTCTCCCTTCTCCCTTCACCATACCCCATCTACCACCACACTCTCCCCTTCACCATACACTATCACCACCACACTTCCCTTCTGCCCCACTATCACCACCACACTCTCCCCTTCACACACTTTACCTATCACCCACAACGCTCCCCTTCACCATACACTATCACCACCACGCTCTCCCCTTCACCATACACTATCACCACCACGCTCTCCCCTTCACCATACACTATCACCACCACGCTCTCCCCCTTCACCATACACTATCACCACCACGCTCTCCCCTCGTCCTATGGCAGTGAGTGTTGTTGTCAGTGACTGGAAACACTTGGTTCACTCTCCTTATAGTTCCAACACTTTAGTCCACTACCTCTTCTGTCGTATTGATGTGATCCACGCCAGCTGACGCACACACACACACACACACACACACACACACACATACATACACGGGAACACACACACACACACACAACGTTCATTAAACCATTCCACGCTCAACAGTATAGCAAGGTCGGCCTGACTGGGACCATCAGAGTCATGCACACAATACAATTAATAGCGCGGAGGCACGTGAACTGTTGCTCTCATGCACACGGGTATGTGAAGCGTCTTCATCATGCACACGGGTACATCAGGCACAGCAGGCGCTCTCGTCATTAGAGAAGCATTTGAAACGTGCAGGAGAGTAAAACGTTGATGGTGTGGGAGGAAGATCAGGGAGGAGGAAGACCAGGGAGTAGGAGGAAGATCAGGGAGGAGGAAGACCAGGGAGGAGGAAGACCAGGGAGGAGGAAGACCAGGGAGGAGGAAGACCAGGGAGTAGGAGGAAGACCAGGGAGGAGGAAGGCCAGGGAGGAGGAGGAGGCCAGGGGAGGAGGAAGACCCAGGGAGGAGGAGGAAGACCAGGGAGTAGGAGGAAGACCAGGAGGAAGGCCGGGAGGAGGAAGACCAGGGGAGGGAGGCCGGGGAGGAGGAGGAAGACCAGGGAGGAGGAACCAGGGAGGAGGAGGGAGAGGAGCCAGAGGGAGGAGAAGACCAGAGGAGGAGACCAGAGAGGAGGAAGACCAGGGAGGAGGAAGGCCAGGGAGGAGGGCAGAAAGAGAAGACCGGGGAGAAGAAGACCAGGAAGGAAGACCAGGAAGGAAGAAGACCAGGAAGGAGGAAGACCAGGGGGGAGGAAGACCAGGGAGGAGGAGGACCAGGGAGGAGGAAGACCAGGAAGGAGGAGGATGAGGAGGAGGAAAACCAGGGAGGATGAGGAGGAGGAAGAAGAAGATCAGAGCGGAGAAAGATAAGAAGGAAACAGAACAAATAAAAAAAATAACTGAATTTATAAACACCAATAAAGATAAAGTAATCAACATATATATCACTAATAGAGACTTGAGAGAGGTGGTGGTGTCAGGTCTGGTCACTGAGACGTCACCATCACCCCTCCACCATACACCATACTCTCTCTCTCCTCCCTTCTACCATACTCTCTCTCTCCTCCCCTCCACCATACACCATACTCTCTCTCTCCTTCCCTCCACCATACACCATACTCTCTCTCTCCTCCCCTCTACCATACACCATGCTCTCTCTCTCCTCCCCTCCACCATACACCATACTCTCTCTCTCCTCCCCTCCACCATACACCATGCTATCATCTCCTCCACCATACACTATACTCTCTCCTCCCTCCACCATACACCATGCTCTCTCCTCCTCCACCACACCATGCCTCCACCATACACCACTCTCCTCCACCATAATTACTCTCCTCCTCCACCATACACCATACTCTCCTCCACCTCCACCATACTCTCCTCCCCTCCACCACACACCATACTCTCTCTCTCCCTCTCCTCCTGCCTCTCTCCTCCTCCCCTCCACCATACACCATACTCTCTCTCTCTCCCCTCCACCACACACCATGCTCTCTCTCCTCCCCTCCCACCATACCTTCTCTCTCTCTCCTCCCCTCCACCACCCTGCTCTCTCTCTCCCCTCCCACCACATACATCTCTCTCTCTCCTCCTCCCCTCCACCATGTCTCTCTCTCCTCTCCCACCATATAATACTCTCTCTCCTTCCCTCCACCACATCTACCCTCTCTCCTCCTCCACCATACACCATGCTCTCTCTCTCTCCTCCCCTCACCACATACACCATATCTCCCTCTCCACCTTACTGAAGATATATAAACAAGATTGAGATAGAGAGAGAGAGAGAGAAACGTAAACAAGGAAGTGAGAGAAACGTAAAAGGAAGAGAGAGAGAGAAACGTGGATCAAAAAGTGAGAGAAACGTAAAATAAAGGAGAGAGAAACGTAAATAGAGGAAGGAGAGAGAGAGGAGAAACAAAGGGAAGAGGAGAACGTAAAATAAAGGAAGGAGAGAAACGTAAATGAAGAGAAGAGAGAACGTAAATAAAGGGAGGAGACGTAAATAAGGAAGAGAGAGCTAAAGGGAGAGAGAAACGTAAATAAAGGAAGAGAGGGCGCAGGGAGGAGACGTAAATAGAGGAGGAGGAAACGTAAATAAAGGAAGAGAGAACGTAAAAAAGGAAGGCAATAGAGAGAACGTAAGCTAAGGAGAGAGGCGTAAATGGAGGAGAGCGTGGAAGAGAGAGGCATAAAATGGAAGGAGAGAAACGTAAATAAGGAAGAGGCGTAAATGGGGAGAGCGTAGGCAAGGGAAGCGTAGGCAAGGGAGGAGAGAAGTAGCTGAGAGAGAGAAACGTAAATAAAGAGGCAGAAGAAGAAGAGAAACGTAAATAAGAGGAAGAGAAACGTAAATAAAGGAAGAGAAAACGTAAATAGAGGGAAGAGGAAAGCAATGAAAGCAAGGAAGAGAGAGAAACGTAGCAATAAAGGAGAGCGTAAATAAAGGAGGAAAGCGTAATGGGGAAGAGAGAGAGAAACGTAAATAAAGGAAGGAGAGGAAGCAAAAAAAGGGAAGAGAAACGTAAATAAAGGAAGAAAGCGTAAATAGGGAAGGCGTAAATAAGGAAGAGAGAAACGTAAATAAAGGGAGCGTAAATAAAGGGAAGAGAGAGAACGTAAAGTAAAGAGAGAGAGAAATGGAGGAGAGAGAACGTAAATAGGGAGAGAGAGAGAAACGTAAATAAAGGAAGAGAGAACGTAAATAAAGGAAGAGCATGTAAATAAAGGAAGAGAGAGAAACGTAAATGGGAAGAGAGAGAAGCGTAAAATAGGGAGGAGAGGAAGCGTAAATAAAGTAAGAGAAACGTGAAAAAGGAAGAGAAACGTAAAATAGGAAGAGGCGTAGAAATAGAGAAGGCGTAATCAAAGGAAGAAGCGTAAATAAAAGGAAGAGAGAAGCGTAAATAAAAAGGAAGAGAGAAACGTAAATAGGGAAGAAGCGTAAATAAATAGAGAAACGTAAATAGAAGAAATAAATAAAGAAGAGAGATACGATGATAAAGGTGTGTTTTAAGAAGTTATAGCGTCAAGTTTTAAAGAAGGATTTCTCGCCTGAACGAAGACTTGAAAATTGTGAGAAAAATGAAGTTGTCTCGAGAAGAATAAATAGTTTGGGGTTGCCGCCACTAAAGTAAAAGCTTGAGGAACCGGGGTGGAAAATATTGCAGTTCAAGGAAATTTATCTTTTCTGCACAGATGGAGGAGAATAAAGAGGAGAAAGGAAAGGAAGAAAACTAAATATGTGAATGTTGTGTGCATACATACATACATACATACATGCATACATACATACACACATACATACATACATACATATCCTAGTAACTGCAACAAAGCTTTCACCATCAATAACTGCAACAACAAGCTCTGGTTGCCAAAAGAACAACAAAAAGCGACAACAACAACAGGAGAAGGAAAAACAACAACAGGAGAAGAAAAACAACAACAGAAGGAAAAAAAACAACAGAAGGAAAAACAACAACAGAAAGGAAAAAAACAACAACAACAGAGGAAAAAACAACAACAGAAGAAAAAACAACAGAGGAAAAAAAGAAACAACAACAGGAAAAGAAAAACAACAACAACAACAGAAAGGAAAACAACATCAAAGGAAAAACAACAACAGGAAAAACAATAACAACACGTGCAACAATACGCGTCATCATGATCACCAACCGCCGCGTCACTCCACATTAGGAGGTAGACCTCTGAGACAATGACACCTGCAGTAGTCTCCTCACACAGAAATTGACAGTTTCAACAATGGCGCTCTACCTGTGAGGGAGGTGCACCACAAGTAATAACAGCACCAGCAGCAGTCACAGTTAAGTAGCAGCGGTGTCAATAGTGCAATAGTAAGAGTAACAGTTGAGAGAGAGAAAGCCTTGCTACACCACGACTATAGGCGGGCAGAACGGAATTATGTGTGCCGCTGGTCAACTGCCTGCCGTGCCATGCCGGACACACACACACACACACACACACACACACACAGTCACGTTCCAACACTATTTAAAATTTCCTTGCAGAGGAGGAGAACAACTCTCTGTAAAGTATTACCTGGAATGTCATAACACGCCCAGGAATCACACTGCTCAGAGGATATCAGGGTTTATGGTAGCTACTGTGGAAAGATTGACTCTTCTTTTAAGGCTGATGGAGATATTGTAGGTTGTTTCACTCCTACATCGTCCTTTCCGGTGTCACCTGACTGACTGACTGAGAGAGAGACAAACCCCCCCTAATGTCTTGCCTCCAGGGATCCGCTGAGGTGAAAGTGCACCACATGTGTAGTTTGGGGGTAGAAAAAAGTGCACCACATTAATAGTTGGGTCGGTACACATAAATGGTAGAAAGGTGCACGTTATATTTGTGTTAGACCGCAGGAAGACCATCTTATCACACCCCTCGTTTCTTCCTGTAGTACAATAGGCTTGACCAAGATCCATTTAGAGGCGGAAGGATGATGGGGGTTGGGTGGAAGGTGTGAGCAGGGAGGTTGGGGTGTGTCGGGTGGAGGCTGTGCATAGACACTCCACCATGACCACTATGCTACTCCCTCCCTTATCGCCACTAAATATTACCAGACTCCTTCTCAATAAATCACCATTGCTTTCCATAAATGTATTGTAAATAACATTTAATACTCAAAGATGGATATAATTTAATTTGAGTAGATTCAAAGGGTTTTAATAAATACAGGTGGATGAAGTGAGGTTAGCGAGTTAAGTGAGGGTATTAGGCGTGGTTTAGTGGTGAAAGATTTAGGGAGTAAGGTGTTAGTCATAGTGAGGCCAAGGGAGTGGCTGGAGGAGGTGGTGTGGACGGAACCACTGGGCCTCCTAAGCGTCAGGTGATGATCAGCATAAATTATTACGTTTCAATAAACTCTCCCTCCCTGTTATATTTGTGCCCAATCATACACACAACGTTAATGTAAACACTAGTTATTAACATTTATATCCACCTCTTGGATCTTTTAATTACTTCTACGTTGAGTTACTGAGTTAATGTAAAGTAACCATCACCATACGACACCTAACCTGACAACCCTCCACCTCCTCCTCCTCCCAGGATAGTGGTACCTGCTATTGAGGGAGGGTAGGTGGAAGAGAAGTGGTGGCCTACGTCAAGTCAAATTCCTCCCACAGTGGAATATTGCCAATCTGGTAGTGAAGTACCTGGATGGTTTGAGTAATCAAGAGAACATATAATGAGTCAATTAAGGTTATTTTAGATATAGTGGCCAATAAACGATGTCTCTGAGCAATAAAACAACAAAATTTACACAATAATATTTCCTAGTGGTTAATACAAATAAATCATCCTTATACTTGAAATATACCTGGATATTTAGCCTCATTAATCATGATTATGAACAGCTGAGAACATATATAACATCACATAGAGTCCTGCATGTATGTAATGTACAAAACTCACAGTTAAACAACAAATTACAACTAACTAAAATTTACGTATTTTTCCGTTTTCAAACCGAGGTTTGTTAGTAGTAGATCACCCTCCTACTTGAGCCTCTCTCTCTCTGATTGTATTTGACTAAATAGGATTGAGTTAAATTAAGCTTTGGTTTGGTTTACTCAGATGGAATTAATTTACGTTAGGTCAAGTTAAATAGGTTAGGTTTGTTATCTGGTACACACAGCCAGTTTATCAGCAACAGGTATCACACAACAGGTATCATACAACAGGTATCATAACAGATACATACAATAGGTATCATACAACAGTTATCATGCAACAGATACCATACAACCATACTACTGATCTCGCATCCCAGACCTCACCTTATTCACCTGTAACCCAACAAAACACAAGACTCACCGACCTCCCAAATACTATCCAGGAGCCTTAAATTATGTTATTAAAAGTATTGGAGAAAAAAACAGCCCTCCAGTGACAATATCAGAGGTAAGTGTAGGTTAGGTTAGAATTATTAAGAAGTATTATAATCTTGAGTTAGTTAAGACATTTATGTATGATTAGATGTTGGTGCATGTATGTTTAACCTGTATCGTTTGTAATTTAGTATGTGTAGATTATGTATTACTGTATTTTGAGAGGCCAATTATGTATAGTAATAAAAGCAATTGAAAGTTATGATAACAATATAATGGATTTTTAGTCTGAACTGGATTTAAGTACAGTGATCTCTTCTAATCGATAAAATAGTTGAATTTTTTATAGGAAAATTCCGATTCTCGATATTAAGATCAGGGAACCGTGTGTGTGTGTGTGTGTGTGTGTGAAAATAGTATTGACCTGATGACCTGATGATGATGACCATGAATATTTGGAGATAGAATAAACTCATTAACGTACTATCACATTCTTTCTAGTTAATTGGCGACAGGTAGGTAGGTCAATTTGTTAAAGGTCAGGGTCACCATATTTTCAGAAGCCTACGAAGGATTTAGTTAAGGAATAGTCCAATCACTATTTTTAACCTAATATCAATATAAACTATGATATTTACTGTTTACATACCAACTTTAAATCATCCGATTGAAAACAACGACTTACCCCTCAAATGGATGTTTTATTATCTTGGGTCAATGGGTCATTTACATTAACACTCAGTCGACCTCACCATCCTTAACATCAACAGATTCATATCTCTTACCCTCTTATTGATTTATGCTGGTCCTATACATGAGTCGTTGTCCAGGTAACTTACATGCAGGTTTTAAGATGTGACCTTGACCTTAGCGGCTTTTAAGGTCAAGGTCATTAACAAGCTCGATACCTAAAGTCACCCGTATTGATGCAAAACAATACCTCTCTCTCTCTCTCTTATACACATTTTCAGGACATATTAAAATATATGTCCAAATAGTCGACTCCTTATTGATAGTTCCCTAAAACTTGGAAGGTAATTGTCCCCTAGGAGCTATTCCAGTCTCCAAAGGGAAAATGTAAAAAAAAAATGGCCGGAGGAAGGGGGGGTATTCAGAATAAAAGAAAAAATGGCATCCTTTCTTTACTGGATAGAGATTCAGAAAGGTGGACTTAGGGGGTGGTGTAGAATTGGGAGACGAGAGTTTTGGTACCTGGTGTGGCTCTCGTGCTGGAATCTTTCAACTGGAGTTGGAATCCACTTGGTATAAGGTGTTTGGTTGTGAAGGACAGTGATGTATAGTGTTTATCTTTTACCATGTCTGGTAAGGGGTCTCTCTCTCTCTCTCAAGTCTCTTTGGACAGTCAGAGTCTCCTTGTTTGAGTCGTGATTGGCTCGAAGGTTAGGTCAGAATGGTCAGAAGTATATTCACGAACTCAGGTTGAATGTTTTGGGAAGAAGGATTGCGAGATTCTGTGATCCTTGCCCATCGTGTATGTGAAAGCCCACACGGCCCTTAAACGCAAGGGGATATCACGTAAAATCTCTCCCAACACTGTCGATGTCGGTTAGCCATGGCGCTGGTGCGATATTCTAGAAAAAAAAAGACTACTAAAATAGCCAGTTTCGCCTAGCCAGACATTGGTTCAGAAGAACACTCCGTGCCCTCCCCTGCACTTCCTGCCCTCCCTGCCCCCCATTCTTTGAGTTCGCTTAGCACCCATCAAAATTTATGGAATTGAATATAGTGAGTTTGCTCTTTGCGTTTGTGGCTGTCGGAAACCAATTTGATCTCAGGGCCGGATGTAACGACATTTTGGAGAATCATAATAGTCTAGCCAGTCAGGAATCCACAAAATCGTCTGAATAGGTGAGGGCAAGAGAATTAGATGCGTTGAAAACGGAGAGGGCTGAGGTGTAGGGAGTTCGTACGGCTCGCTGGCTTCACCCCGTGTCGACGAACGCTGGAAAAGAATTTCACGCCTGACAGCTTTTTGAAAATGGGTCTTTTCATATCATTTAGGAAGTTAATGTGGTGTGTCGTTCAGGAGGATTGCGGCGTATTTAACACTTCTGCTATCATCACTGATGAAAGCTGTGGCCTCAGCTCATTGATGCTGCCGCTGTTGGTACAGGCGACGAAAATCTTCACAGTAGTCTAATTTATAACTAGTTTGTACTCAAGAAAATGATAACACCTGTGGCATTTGGGCTCTAACAAATAAATTTATTACTTAAAGATTAGATTAAACTAATTTTAAGTGAAATTCTTTTCTTTGCGTTTGTTTATCATTATCCTTACTCATGACTCCTCTGCAACTTCCTCCACTCTATCATTGACATTCAGTAAACACCATATGAATTTTTTTTCCTTCATAGGAAAAAAATATCAGTAAAAGAGCTGGATGTTGGTGCTTGGCTCAGTGCATAACATATTTAGCGCAAACATGTTTTCTTTGCAGTCAAGAACGTCAATCTATGGTGGGAAGAAGCTGGGAGTAGCAGTGGGAGAGTAAGTCTCCTCACATTCTCTGGCTGTTGCCTTTTGTTGCCTCCCCATGTCAACATTTTTCATCGTAATTAAAACATGTTATACCCATTATTGTTGGAGTTTTGGTTTACAGTAATCATTTGTGAAGCGGGTACAATGGGGTGTTTGGTGTCTGTCATCAACAGTGATGTCTCTGAAGATGTCATATTTAAATTAGTTGATGTAGGGGCGATTATGTGTGACTGTTTGACTATTAGCCGATATTAGTCTGTGTTTCTCTAAGTAAACATCGGGGAGAAATGAATTTTTGTTTTTATTGTTAAAGGACAGCATAGCTGGCTTTTGGTATTTCAACACTCCTTGTGTCAACCTGAGGGTCTTGCTGGTCAGGTTCTATAAATAATTTTACTTTGATACTCATTCTCTTGAACAAGTTTCTATTTCTGATGACTATCCAGAATCATCATGACTTAAGACCATCACATTGACATGATCTTTGTTGCCTGCATATAAGGAAAAGTGCAGAAGGTGGCAGTGTGACCTAATGAGGCGCTGACTTGGTCAGCAGGAGCCCTCTGGTGCAGGGCCTCAATGTTTTGGTTGCCCACCAAATTCATTGCCATTGTGACGCACTCCGCGGTGGTATGAATAATATCAATCCTGGAAATTAACCAGTCAGTTCCCGTCCAAACAGGGTAAAATAGGATGTCTGGCACCAGCTTCTCTTTTATTTCTTGGCTGCCTTTCTTATTCATTAGCCGGTTTGCCAGGTGTCAGCAAGAATTGAGACATCAGTACCAGGATGAAAGATCTTTCAACACCGAACAACCAGGAGAACCAGCTGGCAGCATCTATCATTGCTGAACTTCAGTATGCAGACGACCTCACCATCTCACACTGGAGATCTGAACACCGAATAATATGCACACTTCGACGCTAACAGTGAATGTAAGTAAGACTCAGATTCTCTTTCCAGAGCTGCCCTGGTTCAACTGCTTCCATCCATCCTTTGTTACTACCCTCTCTAATGTTACTTAGTATCTATACCACCAGCCTGTGAATATGGAAATGAAGATTCAACATCATGGATATTGTGCAATATCTCAAACCTTTGGCAAGAGTCCGTATGACTTAAGCTGTCGGAGCTGAAATTATCACCATTGGCACGTATATCAGTAGTGGCCCTCACACCACTATAAAGGCGAGACATGGGTCACATGCAGGAGCACCTCAAGGCACTTGAAACTTTCACCAACGTAGTTTACGTTCCAACCTCTGAGTTCACTGGGAAGACAAGAGACAAATGCAGAACAGTAGCCTGACCAACTGTCTGTTCTTCACGTTGGATTAGCCATAATGCACCCAGACAGTAGACTGCTAAAACAGCTACTTTACAGTCGCCTGTGAGATAGTAAATGCGCAACATGTGAGAGCCGCTGAAAAAGTCACTAAAAAGATATGCAAGACTAGAAATGACAAATCAGGCACTTCACCTGGGAGACGGTGCTCCCACACTGCAGGAGGCTTACGAAAAAAGGTATATACTTTTGAGTTAGCCTGATTGCAAACCGAGACAGACCAAGCGCCAGCACCAGAAGACACTTCCGGCTGGGTGGCAGCTCACATGTGCAACACCAGCAGTCTCAGCCTCCTCTAGTCACCTCAGTGTTTACCAACAAGGTAACATCATACTCTTAATATCATTTATCTTGCTGGATGATCATCATCTCAAATTCAGTGACAGCAATGGTAATCAGGTGTTAGTGTTGGAACAGTGTGGTCTTAATACAT
>NW_024746927.1:0-14083 GCF_018991925.1 Homarus americanus
TACATATTGCATTCTTCCAATAATATCTTACTTAACTGTTATTGGTGGAACAAGAGGTAATGTCATCAAATTACAGCCAATAGGAAAACAGAGGAATCAGTCAGCACAACACCCCAACTTATGTTTTGCTGTTGGATATTTATTCTCCTTTTCAATGTTCAGGTTGCGATAATACTGAAAATGCTATGGGCAGTGTCTATTTATTTAACTCATATCACCCAGAGTTTAAACAGTGAAACGAAAAGAAATATCCAACAGCAAAGCATAAGTTGGGGTGTTGTGCTGACTGATTGCTCTGTTCTCCTATTGGTTGTAATTTGATGACGTCACATCTTGCTCCACCAATCACAGTTGAGAAAAGGATTACTGGTCGAATGCAAAATGTACGACAAATCTATGAATTTATTGGGGATATGCTGCATGTGGAAGGGCCCCTGGGGGCGCCACCGACCTTGGCAGAGACGCTGCCGCCCCTGGAAAGGCACCCACTACGATTAGGAGGGCCCATACCAGCGCCACCGGCCCTAGGAGGGCCCATAGGGGCGCTGCAGCCCCTGGCAGGGTCATTGGGGGCAGAGTCGCCCCATAGAAAGACCCTGGGGGAGGCACCGCCTTTGGAAGGGCCTCTGAATGCGGCAGCGCTGTGGTATGGCCCCTGGGGGCGCCGCCGTCCCTGGGAACACCCCTGAAGGCGCCCCCGTCACAGTAAGGGAACCTGGGATCGCCGCTATCCCTGTGAGGGTCACTTGGCCATGCCAGGCACGGAGGCGCCCCAGGGCCCTGTCATTGTCGGCGGTACCACCAGAGGACCTGTCAGGGGCGCTGGATCCATCAGGGGCGGTCTTAGGAAGAACTGGAATCCTAGGGGCCTTCTCAGGGAAGGCGGCGTCGACAGGGGCTACTCCAGGAACAACCGAGCTTCCATGGTCCTCTCAGGGACGGCAACGCTCCAAGGGACCCTTGCAGGTACGGCATCGCTCTTAGGGACCCTCACAGGGACGGTGGCGTCCCCATGGGACCTGGAAGGGGCACTGGCGACCCGAGGGGCCCTCACAGGGACAGCCATGATCCCTGGGGCCTTTCCAGGGACGGGGGCGCCTCCAGGTGCGTTCCTAGGGACCGTGGTGCTCCCAGAGGCCCTGTCAGCGACGGTGGCGCCTTCAAGGGCCCTTCCAGAGGCGGTGGCTCCCCCCAGGCCTCTTTATGGGGCGCCCCTGCTCCCAGGGTCCCTGCCAGTGCCTATGGGTCACAATAGGTCCTCGTAGGGGAGGCGGCACCTCAAAACAATGGATAGTTGTGTCATACATATTGCATTCTTCCAATAATATCTCACTTAACTGTGATTGGTGGAACAAGAGGTAATGTCATCAAATTACAGCCAATAGGAAAACATAGGAATCAGTCAGCACAACACCCCAACTTATGGTTTGCTGTTGGATATTTATTCTCCTTTTCAATGTTCAGGTTGCGATAATACTGAAAATGCAATGGGCAGTATGTATTTATTTAACTCATATTCCACAGAGTTTAAACAGTGAAACGAAAAGAAATATCCAACAGCAAAGCATAAGTTGGGGTGTTGTGCTGACTGATTGCTCTGTTCTCCTATTGGCTGTAATTTGATGACGTCACATCTTGCTCCACCAATCACAGTTGAGTAAAGGATTACTGGACGAATGCAAAATGTATGACAAATCTATGAAATTTTTGGGGAGATGCTGCATGTGGAAAGGCCCCTGGGGGCGCCACCGACCTTGGCAGAGACGCTGCCGCCCCTGGAAAGGCACCCACTACGAATAGGAGGGCCCATACCAGCGCCGCCCGCCCTAGGAGGGCCCATAGGGGCGCTGCAGCCCCTGGCAGGGTCATTGGGGGCAGAGGCGCCCCATAGAGGGACCCTGGGGGAGACACCGCCTTTGGAAGGGCCTCTGAATGCGGCACCGCTGTGTTATGGCCCCTGGGGGCGCCGCTGTCCCTGGTAACACACCTGAAGTCGCCCCCGTCCCAGTAAGGGAACCTGGGATCGCCGCTATCCCTGTGAGGGTCATTTGGCCATGCCAGGCACGGAGGCGCCCCAGGGCCCTGTCATTGACGGCGGTACCACCAGGGGACCTGTCAGGGGCACTGGATCCATCAGGGGCGGTCTTAGGAAGAACTGGAATCCTAGGGGCCTTCTCAGGGAAGGCGGCGTCGACAGGGGCTACTCCAGGAACAACCGAGCTTGCATGGTCCTCTCAGGGATGGTAACTCTCCAAGGGACCCTCGCAGGGACGGCATCGCTCTTAGGGACCCTCACAGGGACGGCGGCGTCTCCATGGGACCTGGTAGGGGCTTTGGCGAACCGAGGGGCCCTCACAGGGACAGCCATGATCCCTGGGGCCTTTCCAGGGACGGGGGCGCCTCCAGGTACGTTCCTAGGGACCGTGGTGCTCCCAGAGGCCCTGTCAGCGGCGGTGGCGCCTTCAAGGGCCCTTCCAGAGGCGGTGGCTCCCCCCAGGCCTCTTTATGGGGCACCCCTGCTCCCAGGGACCCTGCCAGTGCCTATGGGTCACAATAGGTCCTCCTAGGGGAGGCGGCACCTCAAAACAATGGATAGTGGTGTCGTACATATTGCATTCTTAAAATAATATCTTACTTAACTGTGATTGGTGGAACAAGAGGTAATGTCATCAAATTACAGCCAATAGGAAAACAGAGGAATCAGTCAGCACAACACCCCAACTTATGTTTTGCTGTTGGATATTTATTCTCCTTTTCAATGTTCAGGTTGCGATAATACTGAAAATGCTATGGGCAGTGTCTATTTATTTAACTCATATCCCCAGAGTTTAAACAGTGAAACGAAGATAAATATCCAACAGCAAAGCATAAGACCAATCTGAATTAGTAAAGATACTGAATGACATAAAATGTACGACAAATCTATGAATTTTTTGGGGAGATGCTGCAAGTGGAAGGGCCCCTGGGGGCGCCATCAACCTTGGCAAAGAAACTGCCGCCCCTGTAAAGGCACCCACTGCGACTAGGAGGGCCCAAACCAGCGCCGCCGGCCCTAGGAGGGCCCATGGGGGCGCTGCAGCCCCTGGCAGGGTCATTGGGGTCAGAGGCGCCCCATAGAGGGACCCTGGGGGAGACACCGCCTTTGGAAGGGCCTCTGAATGCGGCACCGCTGTGGTATGGCCCCTGGGGGCGCCGCCGTCCCTGGGAACACCCCTGAAGGCGCTCCCGTCCCAGTAAGGGAACCTGGGATCGCCGCTATCCCTGTGAGGGTCACTTGGCCATGCCAGGCACGGAGGCGCCCCATGGCCCTGTCATTGTCGGCGGTACCACCAGGGGACCTGTCAGGGGCGCTGGATCCATCAGGGGTGGTCTTAGGAAGAACTGGAATCCTAGGGGCCTTCTCAGGGAAGACGGCGTCGACAGGGGCTACTCCAGGAACAACCGAGCTTCTATGGTCCTCTCAGGGACGGCAACGCATCAAGGGACGCTCGCAGGGACGGCGTCGCTCTTAGGGACCCTCACAGGGACGGCGGCGTCCCCATGAGACCTGGTAGGGGCACTGGCGACCCGAGGGTCCCTCACAGGGACAGCCATGATCCCTGGGGCCGTTCCAGAGACGGGGGCGCCTCCAGGTACGTTCCTAGGGACCGTGGTGCTGCCAGAGGCCCTGTCAGCGGCGGTGGCGCCTTCAAGGGCCCTTCCAAAGGCGGTGGCTCCCCCCAGGCCTCTTTATGGAGCGCCCCTGCTCCCAGGGACCCTGACAGTGCCTATGGGTCACAATAGGTCCTCCTAGGGGAGGCGGCACCTCAAAAAAATGGATAGTGGTGTCGTACATATTGCATTCTTCCAATAATATCTTACTTAATTGTTATTGGTGGAACAAGAGGTAATGTCATCAAATTACAGCCAATAGGAAAACAGACGAATCAGTCAGCACAACACCCCAACTTATGTTTTGCTGTTGGATATTTATTCTCCTTTTCAATGTTCAGGTTGCGATAATACTGAAAATGCTATGGGCAGTGTCGATTTATTTAACTCATATCACCCAGAGTTTAAACAGTGAAACGAAAAGAAATATCCAACAGCAAAGCATAAGTTGGGGTGTTGTGCTGACTGATTGCTCTGTTCTCCTATTGGTTGTAATTTGATGACGTCACATCTTGCTCCACCAATCACAGTTGAGAAAAGGATTACTGGTCGAATGCAAAATGTACGACAAATCTATGAATTTATTGGGGATATGCTGCATGTGGAAGGGCCCCTGGGGGCGCCACCGACCTTGGCAGAGACGCTGCCGCCCCTGGAAAGGCACCCACTACGACTAGGAGGGCCCATACCAGCGCCGCCGGCCCTAGGAGGGCCCATAGGGGCGCTGCAGCCCCTGGCAGGGTCATTGGGGGCAGAGGCACCCCATAGAGGGACACTGGGAGAGACACCGCCTTTGGAAGGGCCTTTGAATGCGGCACCGCTGTGGTATGGCCCCTGGGGGCGCCGCCGTCCCTGGGAACACCCTTGAAGGCGCCCCCGTCACAGTAAGGGAACCTGGGATCGCCGCTATCCCTGTGAGGGTCACTTGGCCATGCCAGGCACGGAGGCGCCCCAGGGCCCTGTCATTGTCGGCGGTACCACCAGGGGACCTGTCAGGGGCGCTGGATCCATCAGGGGCGGTCTTAGGAAGAACTGGAATCCTAGGGGCCTTCTCAGGGAAGACGGCGTCGACAGGGGCTACTCCAGGAACAACCGAGCTTCCATGGTCCTCTCAGGGACGGCAACGCTCCAAGGCACCCTCGCAGGGACGGCATCGCTCTTAGGGACCCTCAGAGGGACGGCGGCGTCCCCATGGGACCTGGTAGGGGCACTGACGACCCGAGGGGCCCTCACAGGGACAGCCATGATCCCTGGGGCTCTTCTAGGGACGGGGCGCCCAGGCACTTCTCTCAGGGACAGTGGTGATTCCCAGAGGCCCCAGAAACATGGGCGGTGGCGCCTAGGGCCTCCAGCGGCTCCCCAGGCCTTTATGGGCGCCCCTGCCCCAGGACCCTGACAGTGCCTATGGGCTCACAGGTCCTCCTAGGGAGGCGGCACCAAAAAATGGAGAGAGGAAACAAAGCATATTGCATTCCTTCCAATAATATCTACTTAATTGTTATTGGTGGAACAAGAGGTAATGTCATCAAATTACAGCCAATAGGAAAACAGACGAATCAGTCAGCACAACACCCCAACTTATGTTTTGCTGTTGGATATTTATTCTCCTTTTCAATGTTCAGGTTGCGATAATACTGAAAATGCTATGGGCAGTGTCGATTTATTTAACTCATATCACCCAGAATTTAAACAGTGAAACGAAAAGAAATATCCAACAGCAAAGCATAAGTTGGGGTGTTGTGCTGACTGATTGCTCTGTTCTCCTATTGGTTGTAATTTGATGACGTCACATCTTGCTCCACCAATCACAGTTGAGAAAAGGATTACTGGTCGAATGCAAAATGTACGACAAATCTATGAATTTATTGGGGATATGCTGCATGTGGAAGGGCCCCTGGGGGCGCCACCGACCTTGGCAGAGACGCTGCCGCCCCTGGAAAGGCACCCACTACGACTAGGAGGGCCCATACCAGCGCCGCCGGCCCTAGGAGGGCCCATAGGGGCGCTGCAGCCCCTGGCAGGGTCATTGGGGGCAGAGTCGCCCCATAGAAAGACCCTGGGGGAGGCACCGCCTTTGGAAGGGCCTCTGAATGCGGCAGCGCTGTGGTATGGCCCCTGGGGGCGCCGACGTCCCTGGGAACACCCCTGAAGGCGCCCCCGTCACAGTAAGGGAACCTGGGATCGCCGCTATCCCTGTGAGGGTCACTTGGCCATGCCAGGCACGGAGGCGCCCCAGGGCCCTGTCATTGTCGGCGGTACCACCAGAGGACCTGTCAGGGGCGCTGGATCCATCAGGGGCGGTCTTAGGAAGAACTGGAATCCTAGGGGCCTTCTCAGGGAAGGCGGCGTCGACAGGGGCTACTCCAGGAACAACCGAGCTTCCATGGTCCTCTCAGGGACGGCAACGCTCCAAGGGACCCTTGCAGGTACGGCATCGCTCTTAGGGACCCTCACAGGGACGGTGGCGTCCTCATGGGACCTGGTAGGGGCACTGGCGACCCGAGGGGCCCTCATAGGGACAGCCATGATCCCTGGGGCCTTTCCAGGGACGGGGGCGCCTCCAGGTACGTTCCTAGGGACCGTGGTGCTCCCAGAGGCCCTGTCAGCGGCGGTGGCGCCTTCAGGGGCCCTTCCAGAGGCGGTGGCTCCCCCCAGGCCTCTTTATGGGGCGCCCCTGCTCCCAGGGACCCTGCCAGTGACTGTGGGTCACAATAGGTCCTCCTAGGGGAGGCGGCACCTCAAAACAATGGATAGTGGTGTCGTACATATTGCATTCTTCCAATAATATCTTACTTAACTGTGATTGGTGGAACAAGAGGTAATGTCATCAAATTACAGCCAATAGGAAAACAGAGGAATCAGTCAGCACAACACCCCAACTTATGTTTTGCTGTTGGATATTTATTCTCCTTTTCAATGTTCAGGTTGCGATAATACTGAAAATGCTATGGGCAGTGTCTATTTATTTAACTCATATCCCCCAGAGTTTAAACAGTGAAACGAAAATAAATATCCAACAGCAAAGCATAAGTTGGGGTGTTGTGCTGACTGATTGCTCTGTTCTCCTATTGGCTGTAATTTGATGACGTCACATCTTGCTCCACCAATCACAGTTGAGGAAAGGATTACTGGACGAATGCAAAATGTACGACAAATCTATGAATTTTTTGGGGAGATGCTGCAAGTGGAAGGGCCCCTGGGGGCGCCACCGACCTTGGCAAAGACGCTGCCGCCACTGGAAAGGCATCCACTACGACTAGGAGGGCCCAAACCAGCGCCGCCGGCCCTAGGAGGGCCCATAGGGGCGCTGCAGCCCATGGCAGGGTCATTGGGGGCAGAGGCGCCCCATAGAGGGACCCTGGGGGAGACACCGCCTTTGGAAGGGCCTCTGAATGCGGCACCGCTGTGGTATGGCCCCTGGGGGCGCCGCCGTCCCTGGGAACACCCCTGAAGGCGCCCCCGTCCCAGTAAGGGAACCTGGGATCGCCGCTATCCCTGTGAGGGTCACTTGGCCATGCCAGGCACGGAGGCGCCCCAGGGCCCTGTCATTGTCGGCGGTACCACCAGGGGACCTGTCAGGGGCGCTGGATCCATCAGGGGCGGTCTTATTAAGAACTGGAATCCTAGGGGCCTTCTCAGGGAAGGCGGCGTCGACAGGGCCTTCTCCAGGAACAACCGAGCTTCCATGGTCCTCTCAGGGACGGCAACGCTCCAAGGGACCCTTGCAGGGACGGCATCGCTCTTAGGGACCCTCACAGGGACGGTGGCGTCTCCATGGGACCTGGTAGGGGCACTGGCGACCCGAGGGGCCCTCACAGGGACAGCCATGATCCCTGGGGTATTTCTAGGGCCTGGGGCGCCTCCAGGTACGTTCCTAGGGACCGTGGTGATCCCAGAGGCCCTGTCAGCGGCGGTGGCGCCTTCAGGGTCCCTTCCAGAGGCGGTGGCTCCCCCCAGCCCTCTTTATGGGGCGCCCCTGCTCCCAGGGACCCTGGCAGTGCGTATGGGTCACAATAGGTCCTCCTAGGGGAGGCGGCACCTCAAAACAATGGATAGTGGTGTTCGTACATATTGCATTCTTCCAATAATATCTTACTTAACTGTGACTGGTGGAACAAGAGGTAATGTCATCAAATTACAGCCAATAGGAAAACAGAGGAATCAGTCAGCACAACACCCCAACTTATGTTTTGCTGTTGGATATTTATTCTCCTTTTCAATGTTCAGGTTGCGATAATACTGAAAATGCTATGGGCAGTGTCTATTTATTTAACTCATATCCCCGAGAGTTTAAACAGTGAAACGAAAATAAATATCCAACAAAAACTTATAAGTTGAGACTATGTAGTGATAATCTGAGTGAAACAAAATTACTGGGCGAGCAGGCGACAAATCCTAATTTTTGGGGAGATGCTGCAAGTGGAAGGGCCCCTGGGGGCGCCACCGACCTTGGCAAAGAAACTGCCGCCCCTGGAAAGGCACCCACTACGACTAGGAGGGCCCAAACCAGCGCCGCCGGCCCTAGGAGGGCCCATAGGGGCGCTGCAGCCCCTGACAGGGTCATTGGGGTCAGAGGCGCCCCATAGAGGGACCCTGGGGGAGACACCGCCTTTGGAGGGGCCTCTGAATGCGGCACCGCTGTGGTATGGCCCCTGGGGGCGCCGCCGTCCCTGGGAACACCCTTGAAGGCGCCCCCGTCCCAGTAAGGGAACCTGGGATCGCCGCTATCCCTGTGAGGGTCACTTGGCCATGCCAGTCACGGAGGCGCCCCAGGGCCCTGTCATTGTCGGCGGTACCACCAGGGGACCTGTCAGGGGCGCTGGATCCATCAGGGGCGGACTTAGGAAGAACTGGAATCCTAGGGGCCTTCTCAGGGAAGACGGCGTCGACAGGGGCTACTCCAAGAACAACCGAGCTTCCATGGTCCTCTCAGGGACGGCAACGCTCCAAGGGACCCTCGCAGGGACGGCATCGCTCTTAGGGACTCTCACAGGGACGGCGGCGTCCCCATGGGACCTGGTAGGGGCACTGGCGACCCGAGGGGCCCTCACAGGGACAGCAATGATCCCTGGGGCCTTTCCAGGGACGGGGGCGCCTCTAGGTACGTTCCTAGGGACCGTGGTGCTCCCAGAGTCCCTGTCAGCGGCGGTGGCGCCTTCAGGGGCTCTCCCAAAGGCGGTGGCTCCTCCCAGGCCTCTTTATGGGGCGCCTCTGCTCCCAGGGACCCTGGCAGTGCGTATGGGTCTCAATAGGTCCTCCTAGGGGAGGCTGCACCTCAAAACAATGGATAGTGGTGTCGTACATATTGCATTCTTCCAATAATATCTTACTTAACTGTGATTGGTGGGTACAAGAGGTAATGTCATCAAATTACAGCCAATAGGAAAACAGAGGAATCAGTCTGCACAACACCCCAACTTATGTTTTGCTGTTGGATATTTATTCTCCTTTTCAATGTTCAGGTTGCGATAATACTGAAAATGCTATGGGCAGTATCTATTTATTTTACTCATATCCCACAGAGTTTAAACAGTGAAACGAAAATAAATATCCAACAGCAAAGCATAAGTTGGGGTGTTGTGCTGACTGATTGCTCTGTTCTCCTATTGGCTGTAATTTGATGACGTCACATCTTGCTCCACCAATCACAGTTGAGTAAAGGATTACTGGACGATGCAAAATGTACGACAAATCTATGAATTTTTTGGGGAGATGCTGCATGTGGAAGGGCCCCTGGGGGCGCCACCGACCTTGGCAGAGACGCTGCTGCCCCTGGAAAGGCACCCACTACGACTAGGAGGGCCCATACCAGCGCCGCCGGCCCTAGGAGGGCCCATAAGGGCGCTGCAGCCCCTGGCAGGGTCATTGGGGGCAGAGGCGCCCCATAGAGGGACCCTGGGGGAGACACCACCTTTGGAAGGGCCTCTGAATGCCGCACCGCTGTGGTATGGCCCCTGGGGGCGCCGCCGTCCCTGGGAACACCCCTGAAGGCGCCCCCGTCCCAGTAAGGGAACCTGGGATCGCCGCTATCCATGTGAGGGTCACTTGGCCATGCCAGGCACGGAGGCGCCCCAGGGCCCTGTCTTTGTCGGCGGTACCACCAGGGGACCTGTCAGGGGCGCTGGATCCATCAGGGGCGGTCTTACGAAGAACTGGAATCCTAGGGGCCTTCTCAGGGAAGGCGGCGTCGACAGGGGCTACTCCAGGAACAACCGAGCTTCCATGGTCCTCTCAGGGACGGCAACGTTCCAAGGGACCCTCGCAGGGACTGCATCGCTCTTAAGGACCCTCACAGGGACGGCGGCGTCCCCATGGGACCAGGTAGGGGCACTGGCGACCCTAGGGGCCCTCACAGGGACAGCCATGATCCCTGGGGCCTTTCCAGAGACGGGGGCGCCTCCAGGTACGTTCCTAGGGACCGTGGTGCTCCCAGAGGCCCTGTCAGCGGCGGTGGCGCCTTCAAGGGCCCTTCCAGAGGCGGTGGCTCCCCCCAGGCCTCTTTATGGGGCGCCTCTGCTCCCAGGGACCCTGCCAGTGCCTATGGGTCACAATAGGTCCTCGTAGGGGAGGCGGCACCTCAAAACAATGGATAGTGGTGTCGTACATATTGCATTCTTCCAAAAATATCTTACTTAAATGTGATTGGTGGAACATGAAGTAATGTCATCAAATTACAGCCAATAGGAAAACAGAGGAATCAGTCAGCACAACACCCCAACTTATGTTTTGCTGTTGGATATTTATTCTCCTTTTCAATGTTCAGGTTGCGATAATACTGAATATGCTATGGGCAGTGTCGATTTATTTAACTCATATCCCCCAGAGTTTAAACAATGAAACGAAAATAAATATCCAACAGCAAAGCATAAGTTAGGGTGTTGTGCTGACTGATTGCTCTGTTCTCCTTTTGGCTGTAATTTGATGACGTCACATCTTGCTCCACCAATCACAGTTGAGTAAAGGATTACTGGACGAATGCAAAATGTACGACAAATCTATGAAATTTTGGTTAGATGCTGCATGTGGAAGGGCCCCTGGGGGCGCCACCGACCTTGGCAGAGACGCTGCCGCCCCTGGAAAGGCACCCACTACGACTAGGAGGGCCCATACCAGCGCCGCCGGCCCTAGGAGGGCCCATAGGGGCGCTGCAGCCCCCGGCAGGGTCATTGGGGGCAGAGTCGCCCCATAGAAAGACCCTGGGGGAGACACCGCCTTTGGAAGGGCCTCTGAATGCGGCACCGCTGTGGTATGGCCCCTAGGGGCGCCGCCGTCCCTGGGAACACCCCTGAAGGCGCCCCCGTCCCAGTAAGGGAACCTGGGATCGCCACTATCCCTGTGAGGGTCACTTGGCCATACCAGGCACGGAGGCGCCCCAGGGCCCAGTCATTGTCGGCGGTACCACCAGGGGACCTGTCAGGGGCACTGGATCCATCAGGGGCGGTCTTAGGAAGAACTGGAATCCTAGAGGCCTTCTCAGGGAAGGCCGCGTCGACAGGGGCCACTCCAGGAACAACCGAGCTTCCATGGTCCTCTCAGGGACGGCAACGCTCCAAGGGACCCTCGCAGAGACGGCATCGCTCTTAGGGACCCTCACAGGGACGGCGGCGTCCCCATGGGACCTGGTAGGGGCACTGGCGACCCGAGGGGCCCTCACAGGGACAGCCATGATCCCTGGGGCCTTTCCAGGGACGGGGGCGCCTCTAGGTACGTTCCTAGGGACCGTGGTGCTCCCAGAGGCCCTGTCAGCGGCAGTGGCGCCTTCAGGGGCCCTTCCAAAGGCGGTGGCTCCTCCCAGGCCTCTTTATGGGGGGCCTCTGCTCCCAGGGACCCTGCCAGTGCCTATGGGTCACAATAGGTCCTCCTAGGGGAGGCGGCACCTCAAAACAATGGATAGTGGTGTCGTACATATTGCATTCTTAAAATAATATCTTACTTAACTGTGATTGGTGGAACAAGAGGTAATGTCATCAAATTACAGCCAATAGGAAAACAGAGGAATCAGTCAGCACAACACCCCAACTTATGTTTTGCTGTTGGATATTTATTCTCCTTTTCAATGTTCAGGTTGCGATAATACTGAAAATGATATGGGCAGTGTCTATTTATTTAACTCATATCCCCCAGAGTTTAAACAGTGAAACGAAAATAAATATCCAACAGCAAAGCATAAGTTGGGGTGTTGTGCTGACTATTATTCTCAAATAACAATTGAAATAACGCTCCTGTCCACAATTAATAAGATTACTGGACGAATGCAAAAATATTGACAAATCTATTTTGAGGAGATGCTGCATGTGGAAGGGCCTAAGTACGCCACCGACTATGGCAGAGCGCTGCCGCCTGGAAGGCACCACTACGACTAGGAGGCCATACCAGCGCCGCCGGCCTAGGAGGGCCCATGGGGCGCTTGGCCCCCTGGCAGGGTCATTGGGGCAGGCGCCCCATAGAACCCTAGAACACACGCCTTTGGAAGGGCCTCTGAATGCCGCACACTGTGGTATGGCCCTGGTATTGCCGCCGTCCTAGTAACACCCCTGAGCGCCCCGTCCCAGTAAAGGGAACCTGGGATCAGCGCTATCCATGTAAGTCCTTAGCCATACTGTGCAGGCGACCCCAGGGCCCTCTCAGGGACGGCGGTGCCCCCAGGGGACGTGTCAGGGGCGCTGGATCCACCAGGGGCACTCTTAGGGACAACTGCAATCCTAGGGGCCTTCTCAGGGAAGGCGGCGTCCACAGGGGCTCCTCCAGGAACAGCCGAGCTTCCATGGGACTCTCAGGGAAGGCAACGCTCCAAGGGACCCTCCCAGGGACGGAAACGCTCTTAGGGACCCTCACAGGGACAGCGCCGCCTCCATGGGATCTCCTAGGGGCACTGGTGACGTTAGGGGCCCTCACAGGGACAGCCATGATCCCTGGGGCCTTTCCCGGGACAAGGGCTCCTCCAGGTACATTCCAAGGGTCCGTGGTGCTTCCAGCGGCCCTGTCAGCGGTGGTGGCGCCTTTAGGGGCCCTTCCAGAAGCGGTGGCTCCTCCCAGGCCTCTTTATGGGGCGCCACTGCTCCCAGGGACCCTGCCAAGGCCTGTGGCTCACAAGTTGTCCTCCTAGGGGAGGCGGTGCCCCAAAACAATGGATAGTGATGTCGTACTTATTGCATTCTTCCAGTAATATCTTACTTAACTGTGATTGGTGGAACATGAAGTAATGTCATCAAATTACAACCAATAGGAAAACAGAGAATCAGTCAACTGCTTCCCCAACTTATGTTTTGCTGTTGGATATTTATTCTCCTTTTCAATGTTCAGGTTGCGATAATACTGAAAATGCTATGGGCAGTGTCTATTTATTTAACTCATATCCCCCAGAGTATAAACAGTGAAACGAAAATAAATATCCAACAGCAAAGCATAAGTTGAGATTGACCAATGCTAAACTATTATGGTGACAATCACGGATAATCAAAGATTACTGGACGAATGCAAAATGTACGACAAATCTATGAATTTTTTGGGGAGATGCTGCATGTGGAAGGGCCCCTGGGGGCGCCACCGACCTTGGCAGAGACGCTGCTGCCCCTGGAAAGGCACCCACTACGACTAGGAGGGCCCATACCAGCGCCGCCGGCCCTAGGAGGGCCCATAGGGGCGCTGCAGCCCCTGGCAGGGTCATTGGGGGCAGAGTCGCCCCACAGAAAGACCCTGGGGGAGACACCGCCTTTGCAAGGGCCTCTGAATGCGGCACCGCTGTGGTATGGCCCCTAGGGGCACCGCCGTCCCTGGGAACACCCTTGAAGGCGCCCCCGTCCCAGTAAGGGAACCTGGGATCGCCGCTATCCCTGTGAGGGTCACTTGGCCATGCCAGGCACGGAGGCGCCCCATGGCCCTGTCATTGTCGGCGGTACCACCAGGGGACTTGTCAGGGGCGCTGGATCCATCAGGGGCGGTCTTAGGAAGAACTGGAATCCTAGGGGCCTTCTCAGGGAAGGCAGCGTCGACAGGGGCTACTCCAGGAACAACCGAGCTTCCATGGTCCTCTCAGGGACGGCAACGTTCCAAGGGACCCTTGCAGGGACGGCATTGCTCTTAGGGACCCTCACAGGGACGGTGGCGTCCTCATGGGACCTGGTAGGGGCACTGGCGACCCGAGGGGCCCTCACAGGGACAGCCATGATCCCTGGGGCCTTTCCAGGGACAGGGGCGCCTCTAGGTTCGTTCCTAGGGACCGTGGTGCTCCCAAAGGCCCTGTCAGCGGCGGTGGCGCCTTCAGGGGCCCTTCCAGAGGCGGTGGCTCCCCCCAAGCCTCTTTATGGGGCGCCCCTGCTCCCAGGGACCCTGCCAGTGCCTATGGGTCACAATAGGTCCTCCTAGGGGAGGCGGCACCTCAAAACAATGGATAGTGGTGTCGTACATATTGCATTCTTCCAATAATATCTTA
>NW_024746928.1:0-19626 GCF_018991925.1 Homarus americanus
TTCTACTACAGATTGGGAATGGAACTTTCTCTGTTGATTCAGAAGGACAAATAATCATTCCTTAAGGGGACCTCTGACTAGCAGTGGGCCCCAGAGGGACGATGCATAGGTCCACTGGCATGTGGACACATTCTGGCGCCTATCAACCACTGCCCCGTTGCCATGCGGATTAACCTTGATAGGTATAAGCTACGGGAGGAAACCCCGAACGAAGGATCTGCAGTGGGGCCCAGCATCAGGCAGACATGCTTTCAGAGCTCCAACAAGACCTCAACGGCGGTATAGGCGGAAGAGGTGAGCAGCATGGGAATCCAACGACTTACTCCGGCGGATGAAGGCAATGCGTGATGGACAGGCTACTAAGGTGAAATCCAATAAATTGGACTATTGGCATTCCATTGCAACAATCTCTCTCCCCAGTCGTTGTAACTACTTGCACCACTGGATCAGGAATCAACTGACACGCATCCACCATTCAGCTAATCATACCTCTCATCACCATGAAACCCCTATCCCCCCCAAAAGTCCTATGGCGACAGACGAGTGGCGACGGGAACAGGCAGATATGAATGCCGGCATTCTCTAGTCACAACTCTGCACATGGGCGGCCTAGATAAGATCGTTGTTTATTCACTAGGATCTAGGCAGCGGTACAATCCAGTCCTGTCTATGCGACTGAGCAGCCCTTACCTTTTCTAGCCCCCTCTCCATGTGAGGTGAGCCACCATGCTCACCCCCCATGAGGAGGGGTCTAGAAAAGGTACCCTAAATATAGTCTGTTCAACTTTAGGAAATTTTCTGACGGTGGGTCATCAATGATGCATTGACATGTGTAGATTTCAGGAATAACCTGGGTCAATTTTCCTGTTGCTACTGAAATGAGACAATGGAAAATCGTATTTGCAGTTATATTTAGTAATGTTTGACAATAGGTATCGAGTTTTTTTACTTTCCTCCTTGTAGCAAGAACACAAGCCACACACGGAACCTCTGTATTACAACGACTGACTCTACTTTTGCAAACGCGTTATACAAAAATGGCCACACAATGCAAACACTATGTACAGACACATACACACACACATACATATGCTCACATACTATCTTCTTCACCTCTTGATCTTGGTGAGGCCAGGTCGTGCTTTCTCCTATTCCTAGATATCAGAAGTCTGCTCACCAATTGGGACTTGATCATCCCATCCCTTTTCTCGTGACTGTAGACATGAGCAGCTTGATCATCCCATCCCTTTTCTCGTGACTGTAGACATGAGCAGCTGCCTCTGTGACTGAGTATTTGGAGGCCAGTCTGGCACCTCCATTGGCCTGTGCACAAAGTGCTTGACTTGAGCTGTGTTGGGAGAACAGGTAAGGGGAGGTTCAGTGACCCCAGTAGTCCAGTCTATCAACTCTGACAGCTTGGTGACATCTGGGTTTATGTGCCTGGGCCCCTCCACCCAGCTGTGGTTGACTTTGATGTTGTACCAGTTCGGCAAGTACACCCCCACTATGAACTCCACTATTAGCTTGAAATTCTTCTTGTGCTTCCCTTTCAGTCCATGCTTAGACACCCACAGTCTGCACATCCTCAGTGCAGTTGTCAGCCACCTGCTATGACAGACTGGTCCAATTTCCAGCAGGATCAAGTTGTGGGGCAGCTCTCCAGTCCTGATGGCCTGGGCAATCCTGTAGCCATAAGACTGGTCTGTAGAGATGTCCCTCACAACCTCTTCACTCAGCTGGGTCAGAGGAGGCCCCACACAGATCTTGGCAGACTTGGGATCTATCTCCAGCTCTGTAGTAGTGTCCAGCATCACGCCAATCTTGCCACTCGTTGAGCTGCTCTTTGAAAGCATGTGCAACAGCTGGATCCTTTAGTGTTTCGTCGCTTAGTGTTAAAGCCTCCTCTGGCTTGTTGCCTTTGCCGTTTTGGGGCAACGTGAAGGGAGAGTTTTGCTTTAACCCACCGATTATCTATGTCACAATGGTCTGAGCCTTGCATGGCTCGGGTGATGAGGACATCTCGGCGTTCTCTTTCTCTGACTGTGATGTAGTCAATGAGATGCCAATATTTGGATGGTTGGTGTTGTCAAAAATCCTCGAGCTTGTCGGCCTGCCAAAACAAGGTGTTGGTGAGAGTGAGGTTGTGTTCACCACACTTGCTGTGGATGAGTAGGCCGTTGGGATTACACTTGCCTACTCCATTTCTTCCTATGGTTCCTTGCCATGTTTCAGCCTTTCTGCCAAGTTTGGCATTGAAGTCACCTCGGAGCACAACCTTATCTTCACTGGAGATAGAGGTTAGCACTCTGTCAAGGTTGTCATAAAAGGCCTCCTTTATGTCATCCTCTGCATCCAATGTTAAGGTGTATGCACTGATGAAGAAGGCATGGCGTGAGTGATTCAGTAGGACTCAAAGTGTTATGAGGATCTCATTGATCCCAACAAGCATTTCAGTTAGCCTATGTAGGATGGATTGGCGAATGGCAAAGCCAACTCCATAATTGCGGTTTTTCTCCACAGCAAGCTTACCCTTTTAGAAGAAGGTATATTCGGAACCCCGTTCTGTGAATCGACCCTCGCCTGGGAGCCAAGAATCACTAATGGTTGCAATGTCGATGTTATCCCTAGACAGCTCTTTTGCCAGTATCTAGTATCCAGAAGGGTCTTGACATTCCATGCAGTGACCATATGAGGTTGTTTAATTGTTTTTGTTTTGATCTGAGATTGTGATTATGTTTGGACTTCATAAGGTTGACCTTGCTGGGTGCGGTTCCCTAGTCTGGTTGGAACTTTATGCAGACTATGTTTAGGGCACCTCTTCTAGCCCTCTCCCTATGTAGGGTGTGCAGAGTGGTTCCTGGTAAGGGGTGCTCAGTCGCACAGACAGGACCGGATTGCAGTGCTGCCTCGATCCCAGGGCATGGACGACAATCTTACTATGCCGCCCATGTGATGAGTTGTGATTAGAGACTCCTGGCAGTCATCTCTGCTTGTCTCCGTCGCCACTCGTCTGTCGCCATAGGATTTTTTGGGGGACAGGGGTGACACTACTACATATACTGAGGGTAGTGGCACAAATACATATACTGAGGGGTAATGGCAATATTACATATACTGTACTTAGGGGTAGTACAATACTACATATACTTAGGGGTAGTGGCACTCTTACATAATTACTTAGGGGTAGTGACACGTCTACATATACTTAGGGGAGGTGGCACTACTACATACTTACTTACGGGTAGTAACACTGCTACATAATACATATAGTCAGAGGTAGTAGTGGTATTACATGTACTCAAGAGTCATTGCACAGCCGCCATTACACGTACTACTCAAGGGTAATGTCTCTACTACATATAGTATGGATTATATGGTATGAACACTGTTGCATCAGTAAATTAAGAAGACAATAAAAAAAATATTAAGAAACAAAGACACTGGTAAGCCGAGGCAACATGTCTCCCCGAGTCCGAACAACAGTTCACATTTAAAGTCTTTGGGCTACTTAATCTTTGACTTCAAAAATCCTTTAAAATGCCAAAATAACACAAGTAAGAAATGGCTTTGGGCGTATTCACCTAATATGCAAGTCTGCCAAGTTTCAAATTGTCTCATAATCGAGGAAGGAGAATATGAAGACACACAGGCAAATCAATAACCCAACCCCTCAACAGAAATATTATATAATTGTAAAATAATTACATATACAGAACAAAAACTGTCTGAGAAGTGTATCTGAGTCATTCACTTCTGCATAGTTTGACCAATCTACAGTAGACTGAATATTTTCTCGCTGGCCCTACCTTGTAGACTATTTTCTCTTGACATCTGTCTTCTGGTGAGGACATATGGAATGTTGGGTGCAGGTCAAATGAGCCCCAGCTCTGTTAGATTCCAATATAACCTAATTTAACCATTCGAATTAGGGCCCTTTACAATAAAGTCTCAATTATACTAAAACACAGTGACCAGATGTATCAATGATCTCATCAATAATATAACATACAGTAATGTGTTCACAGTGGGACCTAGTATGTAGCAGACGGGCGCTCTACTCCACCACACAGGCGATGGTGTCAATTGGGGATTTCATCGGATCTCTGGTTTTTGGCTGCCTTATAGAGGAGTAAGTACTGGCTCTGGGACTCTGTCAGGTATAGTATAATCTTGCTGATTGATATATGTGTAACATATCAGGTTTTTTTTATAATAGTATAATTCCACACACACACTTCTATATATATATATATATATATATATATATATATATATATATATATATATATATATATATATATATATATATATATATATATATATATATATATATATAATCACCGACCTCACCAGCCAGGACTCGAACCCTGGACCTAATGCATGGGACCAGGGAACGTTACAGACCATACCAGAAGAGCACTAAAAGCAGTTCTAGACTTTGTGATATTTCACACAAAGCCTGTTCATCGAGCTGATGACGCCGTGAACCTCTCATTGGGAACTGCCCGTGCTGCTTATGTGGATGTCAGTAGCATTTTACCGAATCCAGGTGGTATGAAACACGTGGTACCATGTATACTTCATTTTTTTAGTCCATATAACACGCGGACTTTGAACTTTATGCGGACGTTAAGCTACTGACATCCACATAAGCAGCACGGGCAGTTCCCAATGAGAGGTTCACGGCGCCATCAGCTCGATGAACAGGCTTTGTGTGAAATATCACATACCCTAGAACTGCTTTTAGCGCTCTTGTGGTATGGTCGGTAACGTTCCCTGGTCCCATGCATTAGGTCCAGGGTTCGAGTCCTGGCTGGTGAGGTCGTTGATTATATGTTCAAAGTCCGCGTGTCTATATGTGGTGGTTACTAGTGTTCCCTGAGGAAAGCAGTGATGGGTAGGGAAACACTGGGTAACACTGAAGTCCGTTTATTATGGATGAGAGAAATACAAGTGGTGACTCGCGTGTGCCATGCACGGCTCACACAGTCAGACTGAGGCGGCCTTGCTATATGGCAGCCTCGGGGCAATGTTGCCACATAAAACGTGCAGTGTTGCCACGTGATTATATATACAAATGCTACTCGGCACAGTAGCTTATGTACAGGGTTGCTACTCGGCACAGTAGCTTAGATACATAACCTACATCTCCCTCCCCCCTCACGCTCATAGTCTTTGTCTTGAGCGGACTTCTTAGTCCTAAGTCGCTCCGAGCGTCGAGGTGCACTGTGGGGCGGATCCTCCTGAGATGTAGGAGACTCGTCCTCGGTCAGGGGGCCAGCAGCAGGGGGTGGGACTGGCCGGAGGAAGCGGCGGTTCCTCCACCAGACACGGCCGCTCGGCATACTGACCTTGTAGTCCCGCGACCGGCCGACGCCCATCACTGTGCCCACCTTGTCCCAATGTGTCGTCATCGGGTCCTGGACGCGGACAAGGGCACCAAACTCCAGTGGCTGAAGAGGGTGGGCATGGTCGTCATACCGAGCCTTGGCGTCCTGGGCACGTGAAGCGGCGCGGCGGTCACAGCTTTCGGCTTTGGTCTGCCAGTCCTTCGCAAAGGCCTTGGCGTGTGTACGAACGCAAGAGCGGAGAGGGTGACCATACAGGATCTGGGCAGGGGAGCGTCCTGTGTGGGTGGGAGTGGACGCAGGTTCTGGGCAGCTCCGTGTGGCAGCGCCAGGCGCGTCGCTCGTCGACTCACGCACCCTGCTGGCGGTGTAACGGGCAGCTGGGATCTGCTCGGGAAAGTCTCTGGGCACCACGCATAACTCCTTGAGGTGCTCCCACGACAACAAGGGTGTAGCGAGAGTAGGCTGCACGTCGATCCATCCATGACACGACCTGTTGCCGTAGGTGATCTCTGCTTGAAAGGAGCCCACAGCGTCTGGCATCTGGGAACCGTCCGCATTGTAGTACTGCAGCTGCGGCGGTTGTCCCAGGTCGCGTTTGGTGAGGCCCAGTTTCTGGAGGTGCTTCAACCCAATCACCGTAGTATCAGCGCCGGTGTCCGGTATCACCTCGATGTGACCCGACACATCACCGTGTGTGACGGCGACGCGGATAGTAGGGGAAGGGGTAGCCCTGGGGCGTGTGGTCGATTCCACCCTCCTGATGTGACTCCGCTGCTGCTTGGGGCTGCGTGGGCCATCTGGAGGGGGCTGCGTGCGAACCACCCCGAGGGAAGTGCGCTGCTGTCCTCCTCGTCTCGGGCTTTTGGGCTTGGGTTGGCGGCAGCACTTGTCGTAGTGTCCATAGCGACCGCAGGCCTGACACTTGTGGCCTCGTGCAGGGCACCTGTCTGTGTTAGACCAGTGGCCCTTACGGTCACATCCACGACACAGTGCATCGGCGGCCGGGCAAGTCTTGGGGCTGTGCTGCTTTCCACAGCTGCCACAGGAAGCACTAGGCGGAGGCGTGGAAGAACGTGTGGCAGCCTTCGCGTTGTTGGCCGCCTTCTTATCCTTCTTGTATTGTGAGATAGCTCTCACAGCAGGTGGGGCCCGTAAGGCAGAGGTGGCGGACTTGGTGGCCTCGTATGACCGACATTCAGTCACTACCACCTGGAGTGTGGAGGAAGCGTCCAGGGGGATGAGTCGCTGCATCAACTCTTCGTGCCTGACACCTGTCAAGATCCCGTGCTTGATCCAGGCTTCCTCACATTCCCGGCTGTGCGCCTTGCAGACGTCGATCTCCTCTGACAAACTCTTCAAACGTACAAAAAAGTCGTCAAAGGATTCGTTCTCCGCCTGCTTGCAGCTGGTGAAGGCACGGCGACGCAAAGCCTCGTTGTTCCGACCCTTAACATGCTCCTGTAGAAGGTCGAGCACATCCGTCACTGAAGAGGTAGAGTCGGGAGGCACGTGCAACGTGTGCTCCAAAACTCTCTGGGTCTCCAGCGACAAACACATCCGCAGTTGGATGAGCTGTTTGTTTGGAGGCATGCTGTCAAGGTCCACCATCGTGGAGTAATCTGTCCAACGCCGCCTCCACTCACGAAAAAGCTGAAACGTGACGTCTGGTGAGAGGGCGGGTGGGGGTTGAACAGATGCCTTGGGAGCTGGAGGACGCTGGTGTGGTGGAGGAGGGAGTGTACTGGTGCCTTGAAGCGCGCTACCTGCGAGTGAGGGAGGGTGGGTTAGCGCCAGGGTCGCCAATAGTGCCTCAAAACGCAACTTTTCCTCCACTCTTCGTGTCTCCTCCCTCTGAAAATCCATTTCTCTACGTCGCTCGTCCCGGTCGTCCATCCACCTCAGAATTGTGGCAATGTCCGTCACAGGAGGTGGAGGATGAGAGTCTGCACCCGGTGGAGGAGAAGGTGGTGGGGAGTCGTGTCTCCCATCTTGACGTTGTCCCTTCTTACCTCCCATCTTTGTGTGTGCGTGGACTGCACTGTTTAATATATAAAGTGGCGCCTCAACAGCTCGAACCACATATATAAGACATAAACAGCACAAAAATCACGCTTATGGTCCAGGTCCACTGTTCTGTCCGTGAGTGAGTGAGTGCGTGCGTGCGTGTGTGTGTGTGTGTCTCTGAGAGCTGAGCGTGGTGGACGGCGGACTCGGGCAGAGGCAGAGGCAAGACCAGTGTCCCACCGGATGTCGCATGAGAAGGGTGTGCGCCTGCGTGCTCCGTGGGTACCGCAAAAACACAGGCCAATGCACAACTCAGCTCTAGACACACACTAATACACTGACACTAACACTGCCACCGTCACTAAAACGCACTGTGACGGAGCAACACTGCACATCGCGGCGAAACACAGCGCAACACAACACAACACACTGAGTCGACGCCCATCACCGGCAGACGTAACTGTCGGCGTTGTTCACACACTTAGTAAGTCCACAGATCCTAGACACTGCGCCATGAAGGTTACTAGTGTGCCCTGAAGAATGCAGTGATGGCTAGGGAAACACTGAGTAACACTGAGTTCGTTTATTGTGGATGAGAGAAATACAAGCGGTGACCAGCATGTGCCAAGCACAGCTCACGCAGTCAGACTGAGGCTGCCTTGCCATATGGCAGCCTCGGGGCAATGTTGCCACATAACACGTGCAGTGTTGCCACGTGATAATATATATAAATGCTACTCGGCACAGTAGCTTATGTACAGGGTTGCTACTCGGCACAGTAGCTTATATACATAACCTACAGTGGGTGCCATGTTGTGCCACTAGTGCCTATTGTTTTGGAATGGATTTATATCAAGGAAAGCAAAAAAATCCTACTTCCAATACCAAGAACGCTGACAGTCTAGGTTCAAGAGTGGTTTTATCAATGAACGCTGACAGTCTAGGTTCAAGAGTGGTTTTATCAATGACCAATCACCTAGAGAACCCCAATGATCATGAAATTTATGTTGATAACTTTTTCTCAAGTTATAACCTATTTGTACAAATGAAATCCTTAGGAATCAGAATCACGGGTACAGTACATTCAAACAGAACATCCAGATGTCCCTGAAGGATGACAAATCCCTGAAAAAGGAAAATCGTGGATCCTATGACTACAAATTTGAAGAAAAGGAAGAACTCTTTTTTTTGAAATGGCATGACAACAGCGTTTTCACAATTGCAAGCAATCATCAGTCTGCCACCCCAGTATAACAAATATATGGGAGGAGTGGACCACTTAGACTGGCTTATCCAAAGGTATCGCATCTCTGTTAGATCTAAGAAGTGGTACTTTAGTCTATTCACAAATTTCCTTGATACTGTAATGGTTAATTCCTGGATTGTATATTGTTTTGCAAATGGAAATACTTTGACATTACTAGATTTCAAGAGGTCAGTTACAAAAGCTTATTTGCAGTTATCCTCAGATTCTGATCCCAAAAATTCTGGACGGCCAAAGGTATTTTCTTCAAAAGTAATACCAGAAATTAGATTTTCTACTACTGGACATATTCTTGATAGAACAGGGGGAGGGAAACAAAGAAAATGTGCCTTTTGCAAAAAAAAGTTTCAAAACAATGTGTAAAATGTGATGTTGGTCTTCATATGGGTGAATGTTTCAACAAATGGCATTCGAAGTAATCTGTATTTAGATTGTTCAGAAAAAAAAATTACTTTTTATTCTTTTTTTCAAGTAATATGCATTTCATTTGGATTAATAAATAAATAAAAGAGTGCTTTTTTATTTTTATTTTCCTTTTTGAAATCAAGTATTCTACTTTAAAAAACCTGTTTTTTGAACAAAAGTACCCCATATGCCCATGGTCCAAAAAAAAAGGACCAAACTAGAAATGTATTTTTTTCTTAGAATATTGTAATAAATTTATTTTTATATATTTAGTATCAAATAAAGTTGTATAAAAAATAGATTTTTGGTAATAAATTAAAGAAAAAAAATTTGGGCATTAATGGGTTAAGCCATCAGAAACACAATAGGATATGCCCTGATTAACATAAATACAAAGTGATCTAAAATTCATTTTTTAAGGTAAATCAGTGCATTAATCTTGATCTTGGTGATATGCACTATTCTTTGGGTAATCATAAAACGTGTTTCAGGCTGATAGAATAAAGTAAGCAAGACAAAAATACAAGAGAATATCTTAGTCAGTCATGAAACAACAGGATTGGCACTACGCAGAATCGGAATAATGTTAATGAGGCTTTAAATGAAACATAATTAGTGACTGAACGGTTTTTAATCCACCTATTGCATGGTTGATACATTCCTGAATGCCCTGTATGAATAGTACTTGACTGCAGCAGAAGTGGGTGGAAGCGACTCGAACAGAAATCCAGAAAACATCAATGACTTTCGGCTGACACGTTTCATATACATCATGTGGCGATACTTGTCTAAAGATGTTTTGGTTGCACCATACAACCTAAGCATGAACATCTCCCCAATGCGTGCGATCTCGTCATGGACCCCTTAGCCTCGTTTGAACACGTCAAGTATTTCCCAGTTCTCCTTTCCACCTTGCAGGACTGAGACAGCTTTCTTTTTCCCGACACAGAAGAGTTCTGAAACAGTGTCGCATCCAGCCATCGCGTGGGCAAAAAAGGATGTGGGTTTGCAATACATCTGAATCTTCCGTTTACCTGTTGCAATCACTGTAAATATCCGTTAGCGTGATTCTTCAGGTTCCTTAGAATTATCATAAATAAATGTTTATGGGTTAAAATATCAAACACAAATGGTCTTTTCTCCATTTATTAAGAAGATAAACTAGTGCACATATAGTTGTAATTTCACCGTAATTAACGCTAGGTGTTGTGAGCACTAATTAAAAATATGAAGCTGATATGTATCCGAGCTTCAGGAGCCTCACGTGAATCGTGGGCGAGAGAGTAAGGGTAAACTCAATTCATAGGCCAGGGGCCTGGTCCTTAATGTTTGCATAGCCAGGACAGAGGGTTATAGGTAAGATGTCAAGAGGTCATCTTTTAGACAAGAAGATTAATTACCCTACATCACTCACTTCAGTATCAGAGAGAAAACGATAGAAACTTGTTCATAGTTTAATTACCGTGGGGGTAGTAGTTATATAAATATAATGTATGTAGTCCACATTTATATAAGTATTACTGTCTGTTAGACAGGGGCGAATACACATCATGCATTGTTTGTTTGGTTTGCTGTATACTGCATGTCTAGCTCCAAGTTGTTTGTGGCTTTAACCAGCATAACGAGCAAATCTGTGTTAGGCTCAGCAAGGATGATAGGGCGTTGTAGGAGCTCTGCAGTATGCAAGGCAGAGATACAAATGAGATCGTCAGCATTTGCCTAGCTCTGGCTGCATGTAATGCCAGCATGTCCAAACCTTGGTAAGCATCCGTGCCTTGTTGTGGCAGTTGGACAGAAATTCTTTCTGTGAGGTTGAAACTATGGTGACAAGATCGAACATTATCTTAGCTTAGGTGTTCTGAGTAGCACGGTGCTCTTGCTCAGCCACTTTATCCAACGTAGCATCACTAGTGTAGCCATTAAACACGGCAATGCCTTCAGTTGTTCTATCGTTGTTTGTTGACTTACATAGTGCTGCACAGGGATTATTTTTATTTGGTATAACTTAGCTATTTATTTGTGTATTTAGGAACTTGTTCATTTTCATGTACGTATTATTGATTGTGTTTGATTCTGATTTATATCTATGTGTGTGTGTGTATTCACCTTCCTATGTTTGAACCATTTTAGCTTTAAGTCGGGAGGATTCAGAAAGTTTCAATTCTTTGATTTTGTATAAAAGTTATAGATATTAAAGAATAACCTCAGTTTTAAAATAATTTATTTGTAAATTTGGCATGCCCTATCTCTTAGCCCTTGTGGATATGTTATTATGGCCAGAAATAGTGAAAGATCTCTTTTTACAAGTGCTTAACTGAAATGTATTTTTAGAGACATTTACGCTGAAATGTCTTGGGGGGCCTGTAGCTACTTATCTAAGTGTTACCTGTTCCCTTATTTGTCTCTCGAGTTTGCTGTCACTTTGTCGACTAGGTATACCCAAGTCCAAAGACAATAGCCTTGATTCTCTGGCAGTGTTAGTAGAAGACCCTCCCTCAACAACATAGTAGTGATCTTGGGGAAATGCTTCTTGAGGTGTACCGGTAGCTGGTTCTTTCAGGGTGTGGGCCAGAATGCTTTTAGCAGTCTTTCGCATGATTGACTTATTAAGCAATGCTGGGGTATGCTTTCCGAACTCATACTGCAGGTACTTCTCCATCTCTTTCTGCTCCTTTACAACGCATGTCACTCTCATAAATAACAATGTTCTATTGACTTCCGTTTCCAGGCCATGGACGACCACACTGCAGTTGTCACCTGTAATTAAATCTGCTTGATCAGCATTTGCCGACGGATCAGCAACAATACCAGTTGCGATGGACACCATACCTTCGATTCTTGAATAGGAGAAAGGGAATGAGCCCTCAACCAATTTAGAAACATACTATAGTCCTTAACATTATGAACAGTGCTGCAGCCGCGGAGGTCGTTGTGCTGATCGGAAGTTTTCAAGAGCATTGCAGATAGGAACACACTGGGCAGCACATGCACTAGTTTTGTCTGGAAGCTTGGAGTTACACCTCGGCCATGCAACTAACGTCCAGGATCCTCGAGCATTCGCATGATAACCTGCTCGATAGTTTGATCGGTTAAATTACCACTCCAGAACCTGTCAGCTCTCCTTATTGTGAAGTAGCCATCATCAGTAAATTTCTTAAGCTGATTTTTACTCATGATGTTTGGGAACTTCTTCACAATCCAGATACCTTCTGCTACAGCGTGCACATGAAAAATGGCCGGCTGCATGAAGAATGAGAATTATCTCAGTCACCAGTACGCTCTACGCAAATGAAGAGCATCAACACATACGTACACTTGACGGAGAGAGTTGAGCCACAAGTTAACAGTACGACTCTCTCCTGACAGATCCTCCACCAGGTCATCCAGGATCTGTGCGAGTTGAGTAACCACTGTATCCTCCAATACAATGTATCTGATGTATATCTTGCAGGCGCTTCAGGTTGACTACATACAAGCAGCTGGGGGCCTCGAACATCAGCGTAGTGAGGGCCACTACGAAGAGCACGTGAGTAAGCAAGCTCAGTCATCATGTGCTCAACACTGTTTTCCAGAGATACTCAAGACCACTGGCATCCATTATAAAACCTTCTGAACCCATGTAAGACATGATGCGGTGAAACCCTCCAAGTCTAGCACTGATCCGGCCAATCTCAGGAGAGGCTTGAACTATGTCATCTGCTTTGTTGTAGGCTGTCCCCATGTCCATGTTTTGCCTCTCTAACTGTTTGTGCCAACAAAAGAGCTGTATAGATAATTATTACAAACAAAACACCATCCTTTCATGATTAATCACCAATTTATGACGAATTCAGTTTTATCGACATAAAAAGGCGGCCTTATTGTAGTTATGGTAATTAGGGTACATCCTATTTAATTTATGATGATTTAATTTGCTTCCTCTTGCTAAAAAACATGGGAGTAGGCACCAAAAGCTCCTTTCTATCCTATATAATAAACGAGATATGATAGATTAAATGTGTAGTATAACACCACTCGACCATTACGGGGACCATCTTGAAAAAAAAATGCCACAGCGGGAATCCTTAGGGACTTTTCAACATTGGAATCAGTGGACATCCAGGTAACTTACCCCAACAAAATGTCAGCTTTCTTTTTTTTCCGGATTGCTATTGGTACTTGTTCTAATGCACTGCAAAATGCTTTTCAAGGAAGGGAAAAGACACTGTGGTGCGTCGTTCCAATGTGTAAGAGTACGGACAGAGCCACACCAGGAAAAATATTCGTCACAATACAGAGGGAATGAAGATAAGGAATATATGGTGGCTTGTTGCTCACCGAGAGTTTCCCATATCAGAGCTTTGCTTCTACTGTTGTGAAGATCATTTAAATGTGAGCATCAAGTTAATATATACTGCCACGTCTTTAATGTAAATATAAATGAATCAGATATGCGGTATCATCGTGTGTATTTGATTGGTGGTTGCCAAAAAGAAGCATAGAAAGATGAAAACTTTTTCTAAGTTTTTGATGTCAGGAAAGGACCTGGGACAGCCATGACAAGAGGATTTGCTTGGGACAATGAGAGATAGGCTGGGGATAACCAGGGAACATGATGGGGTGCCCTAGGGACAGGCTGAGGCCAAATACTCACCCTGACCTGCTACCTTTTGTAGCTAAGGTTTCATTAGATTCGGTGAGGTTAGCCAGATACCTTAGGTTATTTTGTTGCGTCTTGTTAACTTTATGTTGTTCCTTTCAATATCTTGCCATGTTCGTTATCAAAAGGTAAAATAAGAAAAATATATAAAGTTCCACCCCTTGTATGACTGCTAAGGCTTATTTATAAAATTTTATTAAAGTACCTTGTACTTGGGTATAATATTCTTAATTGAAAAATTAACTGCCACACATGGTAATTGATGTTAAAATGAATTTTTCTCCCCACGTTTTCTAGAGCAAATTTTAGGAACATGAATTTATTGGGACTGTTTCTCTTGCAAACAAATCTTTGTTAGACCCATAATCTCTGCATTTTCCCAGTATGACATAGGGAGTATGAAAAACAAATGATATATATATATATATATATATATATATATATATATATATATATATATATATATATATATACAGGGATTAGCCCACCCTGACACAAGTCACTGACCCACATCGGATCCTGGGGAACGAAATACTACTACTACTAGGCTACTAATAATAATTAATAAATAAATATTAAATAATCAAATAATAATTATAAATAATAACACAATAATAATAATAAAATAATAATATAATAAAATAATAATATAATAAAATAATAAAATAATAATATAATAATAAAATAATAAAATAATAAAATAATAATATAATAAAATAATTATATAATAAAATAATAATATAATTAAAAACGACCAAAAGTGAGAAACAATATACAGTATATATGCTGTGTTGTCAATAGTAAGAGAAACAATTGAGACCCTGCAGTTGTGTGTAAATAAGGCAGAAAGTCAGATCAGCAACCTGAGACTAGGTCAAAATTTTTGTTATGCCATATGGCAGCAGGGACTACCATTAGATAATACACAATAATTATCTAAAGCCAACATTTCAAATAATTATGAAAAAATATGCATCCACGAGAAAAACAGTAAACTGTACATTTTGCCGAGATTTTCACTAATTTACGTTTCTAATGCCTGTAAATTTGTTCAAAAAATGCGTTTGCGAATGTATTGTATACTATATATTAATAGCCACAGTACAACTGTCTGGTAATATATTGATATTGGTATATTAAAACAGCTTATTTAGCCAGAAAAATTCAGATACAGAGTCGATGATAATAACAATATTGACATGGCTAAGCCAATTGAGAGCCTTAGCTCAACTTTAAATATTAAAGTTTCTAGAATACAAGTACTGTTGCCTTCCTCACAGCCAGTTATCACCTGGTTACCAACCTATGTATACTTTGACCATACTTCTAACAAATATTCTTGCTTATACCCTCTAGGAAATAATGACATTAATGATATATATAATGATGGTTAATGAGTGCACCACCAAGTTAAACAGCAATTTCTCAGTCGTTCGGGAGCTAGGTGAACACGTCCGGGGACTAGCACCAGAACACGTCCACCTAGCTCCCGAACGACTGAGAAAACGACTGAAAAGCAGAAATATGTTGCAATGTTTACCCAGCAACAAGCATTCCCAATCCGAAGTTCAAACCCTGTCATCACTTGTATACTGACCCCTATCTTCACGAATATTATGCTTTCTTAAATAGCAACGACGAGTTTATGAGAGTTTCGTAGGTTTATTAGAAGCCTATTTAGATCTCTAGAAAATATATATTCTGCATGTGTATGCTGCAGATCAGATGATACTGTAAACAATGGGGCTTACGACTTGTATTTTGTTACTGTTCACTGCAATTTTATAACTTACAAAATGCCTCTGACTCGTATCGTTAAAAATGCACAACTTCCCTGAACAGGGCTGTTAGGATCTGAAGTAGCCATCTACTGTAAACTTCTGCTGTAAGCTCCCGACTGCCGGTGTTGAGTCGTCTGCTTCCAGTTTCTGACGTCACCACCAATATGGCTGCCGTTTTCTCCGAACCACAAATAATTAACTTATCTCGACTAAATCACGATGGTTTTAACATTAATTTAAAAACAATATATATATATATATATATATATATATATATATATATATATATATATATATATATATATATATATATATATATATATTGTGTTTTTCTAACAATATGTTACCCCAGGGCCGTCAACTCGTCCATTATTGTGTTGTTGGCAGTCTAGATAGAGGTAATGGAATGGAAATTGAGAGACTTTTAATTGTAGGACTTAAGCATGAAATATACCCACAATGATGGACTTCTGTATGAAATGCACCTTGTCTGGGTCTAACACTTAAGAATAAACATCAAGAAGGTGGAAAAGGGATAAAAAGAGGTAACCTAGATTGGTCGTAAATCAGAGGAAAGAGCTTCTATAAAGTCCTAGAGGCATTTTTGAGGAAAAGTCGACACACTACCTCTCCCCCCAAAATCGGGTGTGCTGAATCCAACTTTGGTGTCTGTTCCATCGTCAGACCACTCTTAACCCCTTAAATCGCGGAAAACATAATGGCTGCTTCGATCACTACTGCAGCATATCTAACATACTATAGGACTAGCTGTCTGTCTGTCTGTCTGTCTGTCTGTCTCTGTTCTGGGCAGCCGAAACGGCACAATCGTTTTTCATCAAACTTGGTGGAAAAATCGCAAAAAATTCGTAGAGTGGAACCCATGTCGATGGTTTCTTTAGGAAGCCATTATTAACCATTTTATTTACGCTGAAAAACGATGCAAATCTACGGACTTGGTGCACCCTCACTCACTGTTCGCTGTCAGCCCACGATTGCAGTTATGCAGTTATGCAGTTATGAGTAAATAGAAGAATAAAGAAGGGGAAAAAGAAAATAGTCAGAGATAACAGGGGGGGGGGAGCTGAGTTTCATCATGCGTCTGGATGCGCACTTTCAACGTTACCAGACCATTTTCGGACCTTACAGCTGCAGTGTGTACATTAGGGGGCAGGGAAAAAACACTTTTATTTGAGTTGCAGGCTGCACTTTTCAGGCATCGTTTGTATGGCTGTAACAAACACCTGTGCAAAATTTCATGCCATTTCATGCATACTTACCCTGCCGCATCGCGAACGACTTTTTGTCAACTTTTAGTGTATACCAAAAATTAGGTGTCATTTAATGTTTTCCAGGATAATGATAAATTTTGCATGGGTGACATCGATTTAATTCACATGTTATTTTACAGGCACACCGTATAGAAAATTATTACAAGTTCATATTGAAATTCTTTTTTGTGCGGAACCTTGGCATCATTTTCCTAGACAATAATCTTTGCCTAATATATCCATCTCTCGATTCGTATCCCGTCACTTCAGTGCAAGCTTCAGTCATCACTTTTATGCCTCTCTCGACCGCCTGAGTGCTGTTTGGCCACTTGGGCACCACTAATGGTGTCTCAAGAATGTCATTAACCTGTAGATTTGACAGAGAAGCAATGTAAGGAGGCTCAGTCTTGAGTTCATTCCTCCAGTTAATCATGGAATGATAGTTTTTTGCTTGCCACTTTAGTTTCGGAGTCACCACCTTTCTCATGTTGACTACAGGAGGCACATCCTCATTCCCATCTCCATCTTTACCCTCCTCATCAGTATAGTTTAACAAATTCTCGTCAACAGCAGCATCAGAATCTTCCTCCTCCTCTTCAGATCTGCCAGTGCATTCTTCCTTTTGCTGATTCTCCTCTCTAATTTTTCTTATCATTGAGACAGCTTTTTCTCTAACAGTCATGTCCTCATCTGCACACATACCAAGAAGAAGTTGATCTGTGTGGGCGAAGTATGCATTTCTCTGGACAGCCTTCTTCACTATCGTCTCCTCCTCACTATTCAGGTGTTTCATATATAGCAGGGACTGGAATACGTTCCTTGAGCCGTGTGTTACGTAAGGGTGTATCTTGATGTAAAACCACATTGGAGCACTGAACTTTATTATTGTAATGACAATTCTTTTCAACTCATGGCTGGGTCTTGATGTTGCTACATACAGCCTGAGGATTCTACTCCATAAGGTGTTCCACCTTGACACACAGGGAGGACCTGGCTCAATAGCAGCCAAGTCATCTTCAACAACACCTGTGATAACTCCTTTACAAATCCTATACAGGTATTTCTGATCCCAGGACAGATCTTTCTCCACTTCATCATTAAACACAGGGAAATCAGGGAAACTGACTGGCTGGAAGGCGACAACTGGAAGCTCAGACAAAGACTCCTTGATCTGCTTTCCAATGGGACCACGCCAATGCTCAGGACCACTTGGTTTACCATCATAGTGATAAAAAACTGCGCGGAAAGGCAGCTCATTTCCGTGAAGCTGACATATGAAATAATGGAGCGGGTGACCAAGTAACATTTCAAGATGATGAATGACTCCATTTTCTGATCCTACATTTACATTGGTTCCATCACAACCAACACACACAATGGGCTGCTGGGTTAGATTTTTCTCCACCAGAAACTCGTGAATAGTTTTGGCAATCTGCTTTCCGTGTCCAGTCTTGGGAGTCACATGTGTGAGATATTCATTGCCAGGCTCAACCATGATGACATAATGATCTTTCACCATCATCCTCGAACTCCATTTCTCGGTCTTCTCATTCTTTATCATCACACGAGTGGCGGTCTTCTTACCATCAAAATAGAGTGACGTCAAATTATCTAAACTAGCCATCTCAATTTCTTGCCTCTTAAATCGGTATTTTTGTCTCGCATCCCGCAGCTTATGTGGTCCAATAACCTGACTCTTGTCATCCTTTGTGATAATGCCATAGTTAGTTAAGGTGTCAGTAGCAATGGCAGCTCCAGCATAATCACTAATCAAGTATCGGTCACAAGCGGCAGCCAGTGTAGGGAGTCTTGTCCGGTTCTGTGAACTGGTGTCTGTCAGAGCCCTAATAATCAATATAGACATAGCACCATATTCATCTGCAACAAGACAACTTAAATGAAATAAGAGATATGAAAAAAAAGTTGATAAACACTGAACAGAACATTGCACCGCCACAGCGGCTGTTTGGCTAGTACTGTAGGTAAATTTAAAAATTTCAGTAGAAAATGCGGCAGACTAAACCTCGACATATCAGCTTCAAATTTGGCATGGAGTCTTAGATATGTATAAGGAACAATGCCTGAAGAGTGCAGCTTTGAGCAAAATTTCACTGCCCCCTAATGTACAGTATACTTATTCCTGTGGTTGACTGTACATGGAAAAGGAGAAGAGATAAAAAGATAATAACAGGAATGCATGGAGAAGATAGAAAGGGAGAAGAGAGACTGAAGCATTATTATCCTTAAGAGGCGAGGAAAGGAGATGGGAGAGAAGGTAGTGAGAGGTGGAGGCATGAATGGAGGGATGGGAGGACAGAATAAGAATGGTATAGAAGGATATTAGAGGAGGAGACTAGAGAAGGAGACAAAGGAAGGACAGTGATAAGTAAAACAAAAATCAGAACAAGTATTTGGATGATAACATGTAGAAATTAGTGGGTTAAATGTAGGTAAAAGGAGTAAGAATAATGAGATAAAACATAAAGAAGAAAGAGACACTTATTATAACAACCACGACCATGATTATAACAACCACGACCATGATTATAACAACTATGACCATGATTATAACAACCACGACCATGATTATAACAACCACGACCATGATTATAATAACCACGACCATGATTATAATAAATACGACCATGATTATAACAACCACGACCATGATTATAACAACACCGACCATGATCATAACCACGACCCTGATTATAACAACCATGACCATGATCATAGCTACCATGACCATGATTATAACAACCACAACCATGATTATAATAACCAGCACCATAATTATAACAACTACGACCATGATTATAACAACGAGGACCATGATTATAACAACCACTACCATGATTATAATAACTACGACCATGATTATAACAACCACGACCATGATTATAACAACCACGAC